>NW_023658837.1:0-20000 GCF_015228065.2 Penaeus monodon | reverse complement strand
TACAGATGCATTATTTTGCAACCAAACAAGGGATCTCTACAAAAGTATTGGAATATACAGCTGTTGCTTTTAAACAACTTGCAAAGAAGTTAAAAGTTAGGGAACATTTATTACAATTGGTACAATGTTTTGTTCGAAAAACAGTAACGTTCCCTAGTTTACGTTTCATATAGCACTCAGAAATTTAAAAGTTCAGTGTAACCCCCCCCCCACCCCAAAAAAGTGCCGATATTTTGGCCCCTATACCGTACGTAGGAAAATAAGGAGTACAATACAGCACTAGAAATTAATGTATGCTTCATAAAAAACAAAGCAAAATTACACAAAAAGCACAAATAACACAAACGCGCGCACGCACTCCATATGCACAGGCGCGTACGATAACACAAAACAAACAAACAACACACACCACACACACACACGGGCGCGCGCATATTCGTATGTGAAGATTCCGCGTGTGTCAGCTCAAGATGTCTGCCAAAACAGAAAAAATGTCTTGATATTAAAACTATAAAATGATTGCCTGCCAAATTAGCATTATTTCCAGGTTTAATTAGAAAACCTTGCGAAGAACGGAAAATAAAGAAGAAAATTTTTTTTTTGTTAACAAATTCATTATCTGTGTTGTGATGGCCTAATTAGATAAAGTCTTTGGCTGCACGCAACATTGTTGCCTCGAGACACAAAGAGTTGCCAAATTTTCGTCCACAGTCTCTTCGCAAGTCCTGTCAAAGATTTTCTTTATGTATATATAAGTATATGTAATCATTAAATATAAATATTAATATATATATATATATTATTATATTAAAATATAATTTTATATATATATACATATATATATATATATATATATATATTATATATAATATTATATATATATATATATACATATATATATATATATTATATATATATATTTTATATATATATATATATTATATTATATATATTATATGTATGTGTGTGTGTGTTTTAGTGTTTGTGAAGAGTGCGCGCGTGCGCGCGCGGTGGTGTAGATAGAAAATACAGGAGTGTATTGTATTTAATGTACACCACCACAGACACACACCCCCCAACAAAACAAACGGATGTATATTATTAATATATATATATAATATATATATATATTATATTAAATATATATATATATGGTGTGTGTGTGTGTGTGTTAGTGTGGCTGTATTTTTTGTGTATGTGTGTGTGTGTGTGTGTGTGTGTGTGTGTGGGGGTGTGTTAGTTAATTATATATATATATATAAAATTTATATATATATATATATATAAAAATTTATATATATATAAATACACAAAAACATACACAGACGCACACACAACGCACGCACACACTCACACACACACACAAAACCCCAACACACACACCCCACACACCACACAACACACACCACACACCACCCCACACACACCACACAAACCCCCACACATTTTTTTAAATATATTTTTTAAAATTTTAATAAAAAATTTATAATTTAAAATTTAAAAATTAATTATTAATATATAAAATTTTAATATATAAATTATATAAAAAAAAATTTATATATAATATATAAAAATATAAAAAATTTTTATATATATATAAAATATATATTATATAATATATAATATATTATATAGATAATAATATATTTATTAAATATATAATTTATTATATATATATATATATATATATATAATATGATATTTGTTAATTATATATATAAAATAATATAATATATATATATATGTACAATAAAATATATATATATATTTTAAAATATATATATATATATATATATATTATTGTGTGTGTGGTGTGTGTGTGGTGTGTGTGTGTGTGTGTGTGGTGTGGTGGTGTGTGTGTGTGGGCTGTGTGTGTGTGTGAGTGTGTGCGTGCGTGTGGTGCGTCGTGTAGTTGGTGTATAATAATATATATATAATATATATATTATAAATTTAGATATAAATATAGATATTATACATAACCCACACAGCACACACCCACACACACACACCACACACACACCACACACACACTTTACACACACACACACACACAATATATATATATATATATATATTTTAAATATATATATATATATAAAATATATATATATATACATACACGTTTGTATGTGTGGTGTGTGTGTGTCTGTGTGTTTTGTGTACATGTATACATATACATCACTGTATTTATCTATCTACACACACGCGCGCGCGCCAGCGCGCATCATTCACATACACATACACACACACACACATAAAATAATATTATATTATATAATATATATATATATATAATATAATAAAATTTATATATATATAATATATATATAGGTATAATAATATATATATATATATATATATATATTAAAATATATATATATATATATATGTTAATTATATATATATATATATGTATATTTATATGATATACATATACTTATATATACATAAATAAAATCTTTGACAGGATTTGCGAAGAGGACTGTGGACTAAAATTTGGAAAACCCCTTTGTGTCTCGAGCTGAAAAACCAATGTTGCGTTGCAAGCCAAAGACTTTATCTAATTAGTGCCATCACAACACAGATAATGAGATGTTAACGAAATTTTCTTCTTTAATGTCACGTTACTTCGCAAAGTGTTTTCTAATTAAACCTGGAAAATAATTGCTAATTTGGCAGGCAATCAGTTATAGTTTTAATATCGAAGACATTTTTTCTGTTTGGCAGACATCTTGAGCTGACACACGCGGATCTTCACATACGTACATATGCGCGCGCCCGTGTGTGTGTGTGTGTGTGTGTTTGTTTGTTTGTTTGTGTGTATGCGTACGCGCCTGTGCATATGTGAGTGCGTGCGCGCGTTTGTGTGTATTTGTGCGTTTGTGTAATTTTGCTTTGTTATTTATGAAGCGATACATTTAATTCTAGTGCTTTATTGTACTCCTTATTTTCCCTACTTATCACTTGGTATAGAGCCAAAATATCGGCACTTTTTTGGGGGTGGAGGGGAGGGGTTACACTGAACTTTTAAATTTCATGAGTGCTATATGAAACGTAAAACTACGGAACGTTACTGTTTTTCGCTAAAACATTGTACCAATTGTAATAAATGTTCCCTAACTTTTAACTTCTTTGCAAGTTGTTTAAAAGCAACAGCTGTATATTCCAATACTTTTGTAGAGATCCCTTGTTTGGTTGCAAAATAATGCATCTGTACCATTCGGATGTGTATAAAAAAAATCATGTCAGTTCACATGATCAGAGGAAGTCTTTTGATTCGTCTAGTTTATATTCATACATAACTAGCTGATGAAATCTCGAAAACAAAATGAATTTTAAGTTTGCAAATAAAATTGATCCATTTCAGCAGAACGGTAATCAGCAGGTCCTCATAACTACAGCCTTCTTCCTCTTACCTCCATCCCAATGTTAATGAAAAAATTGCATAACACTACAGCAACAATTTCTAAATTCAATTGAAGTTGTAGAATATATTCCCACTGCAGAATCTTCATGCGTACATGCATGGAACCTAAATGTAACTGAAGTTTCGTACTAAGAAATTCATGATTTAAAAAACTTTAGCTTTAAACTTTTTTTTTCCTGATGACACAATTTTCGTGTTGGAATAATTGTTATAGAGTTATCCTCTCCATCAAGTAAGTGTATGTTTTCAGTCGTGTTTACTTGCAGGAAAGTACGGGTAATTCTGGTGTCAATGATATGAGACATGTAAAGGAATCCTTGATCAGTTACATATATCGAAATTATCGCTGATGAATGAAAATCCGTCGCTTAGCATCATATAGTGATTAGACTAGTAGTTTATAAGACGACATACTAAAGGGGTCTTCAAAGGACTCAATAAATACTGACCTCCGTAGTGGGACGGGAAAGGTTTATAAGACCTTGGTAAGTTTGGGTTTATTTTTTTGGTTTATTGAGCCCCTTCCTCCCCTTTCCTTCACGAAAAAGTGAAAAAGTAAACTTTGAGACATATTCTGAAAACATGTGGACAGTTTTGGGCTTTTTTTTTCTTATTTACTCAGAAATTGCTTTTTTCCGGGTTTAAACTTTCCCAATTAAAAAAAACATTATAATAAATTTGACATGAAGCAGTTTGGGTTTGCTAAAAGGGGGGGAAAGGGAAACTGAGAATTCGCGTGTGTGTTTTTTTTGTTTGTTGTGTTGTGGTGTTTTTTTGTGTGTGTTTGTGTGTGTTTTTGTGTTGTGTGTGTGTGTTTGTGTGTGTGTGTGTGTTTATATATATTATATATATAATATATATATATATAATGTATATATATATATATATAAATATATAATATATATAAAAATATATTTTAATATACCAAAATATAAAAATACTTTATCATATATGAAATGTATTTTTATGAATAATATATAATATAAAATTATATATATATATATAAAATATAAAAATAATATATTTTAAAATAAATATATATATAATATATATATATATATATATATATCCCTAATATATTTTATAATTATATATTTATATTTTATATATAATATTTATTTTAAAAAACCCAACACACAGAAAACCCCGGTCGTTACCCCAAAACACACACCCCCACACACAAAACACAAAACACACACAAACAAATCCCACATATACTACCCATACATAAAATTTTACCACATTTTTATATTACATATATACTTACAATTTTAAACCATATTTATTCATAATCGTGTCTCCCCAAAATACGGGGTTTTTTAAACGAAAACTTGGGCCATTTTTTGAAAAAAAACATTTGGGGGGTTTCTTTATACTGGGGGGGCTCTAAATGATCCCCCCCCAGGGGGGCTTTTGGGTTAGGTAACATACTTTACATACAAAAAGGGTGTGTGTGTAGGTTGTGTGTGTGTGTGCATATATTAAAATATATATATATAGATATATATATATATATATAAAATATATTTTTATATAAAATAGATAGATAGATAGATATAGATAATATATATATACATATATATACACATACGGGGAGAGGGAAATTAAATGAGGGTATATAGCCCACTTTAAATAGGCAAAGAAAAAATTAAAATATATATATATATATATATATATATATATATATATATATTAATATAATATATTTTTAAAATGAATATATTATAAATATATAATAAAATTATTATATATATATATATATATATATGAAAAATATATATATATTATATAATATTTTATATATATTTTTATTTAATTATATATATATTATATATATTATATATATATATATAAAGAAAAAAGATAAAAAAAAAAAGAGGGGCCCTGTAAAACCCTTTTTTTTTATTAGTTTTAAAAATCTCGCTTACCTTTAAAATTACTGTCAGGGTATAAATAATTTATATTATCATTGTTCCTTATTTTTAGCTGTTTTTTTTCCCTTTTGGGGGCATAAAAAACGCATCAAATTTCTTGGGCAGCAGTTTTGAACAAAACCAAACCCCGAAAATTCAGACTGTAAAAAAAAACAAAAGAACGATAATTCATTAAAATCTACCGAGTCAAAAGGTAAAAAAACAAAAGCAGAATAAAGGGATACCGGTATTTTCAGGCGACAACGGGGCTTTTCCTAAATTCCGGGAAATGGAACCGAGGGTAAATTTTGGGGGGAATTTGGTGATGAAAATGGGGGAAAAAATTGGGGCCCTTAGAATTTTAGATTTTAAATATAATAATGTAGACCCCAAAAACGACACTGAAGGGCGGGGAAAATTAAGAACACTCAAAAATAGCAAACTACAAAATTACAGGGGAATTTGGATTCACGGAATGGGCCCAGTGGGGTGTTTTCTTTGCAATAAACAAAGGTATTTACAGAAAATTAGGGGGTTTCTTGTTCCAGTTCGAATGACGTGGAAAAACCCTTACAGTATATTCTAGAATGTGCAAAAAATAAAAATGCATATTTCCCAATAATCTAAAATTTAAAAACTTTTAAAACCACTACATGAAAGGGAAAATCTTTTGGGAAACAGTTTTTTTGGGCCCTTGATAAAGTTTTAAAATTTTAAACCCCAGGAATTAAAAAGATTTTAAATTGACTTTGCACAACATCGGGGGACAAAAAGGAAAGGTTTGGGGCTGTTAAAAACATTACTTGCATAGCAACACCCAAAAGATGATAACGATAAACCCCTTTCCCTTAATTTTAAATTTTTTTTTTTAGTTTCATATACCCTTTTCATTTAAAAAATTTTTCATCAAATGATAGTTTTGTATAAAAGTTTTTTTTCCAAATCGCCAGGGACTGAAAAAAACAAAAAGATTAATCCCCAAACATTTTTTTTTTTTGAAAAAAAGCGTTTGTTGTGTGTTTTTTTTCCCACTAGGGGTTGTTTATTATTATAGATCATGGAAAAAAGGGCTATCTGGGTTTGACGGCGGTATAAGCCCCTTAAAAACGGGAAAGGGATGTCTCTTCCCTTTTAGCCCCGTGGCCGTGCAAATTTCAAGAAAGCCAAACTGATTATACAGCCGTGATTAGTCCGTTAAGGTTTTCGTCAGAGAGGATGTTGTATGTTTTAAAGGGGTTTAAAATTGTTAACCCCGTTCTAGGGGTTTATTTTTTTCATTTTCAGGAGAAAAACTTATGTACGGGGAACGGTGAACTTTAATTTTTTTTGACGTTTTAACGGGTGCAAAAAAACAAACTTTTTGCCCAGTTAAACAAAAAAAGAAAAAAATATTTTACAAAGTCCACATCCAAAATTTCTTTAAGGAAGAAAAAGTTAAAAAAAGAAACCCAAATTTTTTTCCCTGGGGCGTTTTTCAGGGGGGGACATAAATTAACTACATTTCGGGGGAAACTACAAAAATTACTACAATTTCTTTTTGCGATAGCAATGCGGAAGGGGTTCTATATTGACTTCACCCCCTTGACTCGGGGGGCAGATGGAAACTGGGGATTTCCATTCCCTCTTGCGGGTGTGGTTTTTGTCAAAAAAAAGGAAAAAAGATTTGTTTAAAATAGCAGAAACTTTTTGTCTATGGAAACTTTATGGTGTATTGAATTGTATTGTATTTTTTTTTGTGTGTGCCAAATATTTGTATATGTAAAATATATATATATATATATATATATATTTTATTTTAATTATATTTTATAACACCCCCAAAAACCACACACCCACACACACCCACCCCACACAAAACACCACACCACAATATATATATATAGATAAATATATATTATATTATTATATAATGAGGTGTTTGGTGTGTGTTTTTGGTGTGTTGTGTTGTGTTGTGTGTGTGTTTGTTTGGGGGTGGGTTGTTTTTTGGGTTTGGGGGTGGGTTTTGTGGGGGGGGTGGGGGGTTTGGTTTTTGGGGGGGTTGGTGTGGTTTTTGGGGGGGGTGTGTGTGTGTGTTGTTGTGTGGTGTGGGTGTGGTGTGTGTGTATGTATGTTGTATTTTATATACATGAAAAAAGGGGGACACACACCATAAAAATGTTATATATATATATATGTATATATACATAATTTATATTCCACCCCCCACACCCCCACACCCCACCACACACCACACACACGGGGCACACACACCCACACACACACACACACACACACACACACACAAACAAACACACACCACATATATATATTATATATATTTTATAAATATATATATATATATATATATAAATATATATATATTTTTGTGTGTGTGTGTGTGTGTGTGTGTGTGTGTTTGTTTTTTGTGTGTGTGTGTTGTGTTTTTTGGGTGTTTGTGTGTTTGTGTGTGTGTGTGTGTGGTTTTGGTGGTTTGTGTGTGTGTGTGTGTGTTTGGGTGGGGCGCGCGCGCGTGTATAGTGTTTTTGATGTATTTTACTGGGTTACATATATAATCCTTAATCACTGCAACATTGCCGTTATTGGGAAGATTTGACATCTATTTTTTTTTTTGTTTTTTTTCTGTGTAATTGTTCGCGGTACTTTAAACGCCATTACTGCATGAGATATTTAAATTTGCCTAAAAAGCGGAAAAAACGAAAAAAGTAAAAAAAAGGAATTTAGCCTTTGGGCAAACCGCTATCTATAAAAAGGGGCCGAAGAGACCCTGTGCAGAGGGGGCGTTTTTTTTGGGGGACGCAGTTTGTTTTTGAAATTCGTTTTGTATCCTACAACGGGGGCTTTGGTGGTGAATTTAAACAAGCCGGGTTTTAGCTCCCCGCACTGTGCTTAAACCAGTTTTAACATTTAAAGGAAAGAGAGAGGGGGAGAAAAATTTAAAAAAGTTTCGTAGAAAATTGTATAGCTAAAATAACCCATTCGTTTCCCTTTTTTTACCCAAAGAAATTGTTTTTGGGAGAAGGCATTAAACATTAAGGTAAAGGGAATAAGTGTATACGAGCTTTAGAAGTGGGGGGTTTTTTTAAAACAAATTTTCACGTCCCTACTCGTCCCCAATTGAGTAAGCACTAAAAGTAAGCTTTCAGAAAAATTTAAAACCAAAGAAAAATTCGAAAAGTGATTGAAATGATGTTTTTCCCTAATAAAATTTTTAAATTTTTTGTCCACGGGCTTTTGGTTTAAAATTTTTTTCCATGGCGTTGCTCGCACGCAAGTAGGAATAGCAGGCAGGGTTTTAAAAACTCCCCAAATTTAAATTTAGTTTGTGTGTTTTGTGTGGTGTGGTGGTGGGGGTTTTGTGTGTGGTGTGTTGTGGGGTGTGTGTGTGCGGGTGTTTGTTTTGTGTGTGTGGGGCCCTTGTTTGTGTGTGTTTTGGGGTGCATTCGGGTAAAGTCTTCCTAACTTTTCTTGACACAACCCGATGTACTTCGCTACGTATCCCCGGGGACTCGCTCGGCTTGCCCTTTTGGACCCGGGGGGTTTTTCACTCCTAGTTTCGATTTTTTATAGGTCTTGACTCCCAAAATTTTCAATTCATTATTATACATTAATTAATATTGAAATCCTTTGTTTTGGGAAAAATCATTAAACTTAACCAAAAATTTTCCCTTAAAATTTCGAAATCTCGATAAAATTTTAAATCCCTTTCATCCCATTTTTTCCCCACCTCAATCAGTTCACCCCTTTTTTGAATTCCTTTATCCGCATCTTGGGGTTTAAAAATTTTTTCCCTTAGCCTCGTAGGGAAAAACTTATGGGTTTAAAAATTTTGGTGAAACCACTACTTTTCTAAAAAGGCCCGCAATGTAAAATTATTTTCCCAAAATCAAAAATACTTAATGTTTCTCGTTTTATAGTTGCATGCTTTCAACACACACAACTTTCCCGTGTGTGTGTTATGTTTTATATTAAAATGTATTTTTTTATATATATATATATTTTATATATTATATATATTATATAATAGATATATAGTTTATAGATAGTTTAGATAGATAATAGATAATAAAGATAGATAAGATATGATATAGATATGATTAAAATATAAGAATATTTTGTATAATATTTATAAATATATATATATATATATATAAAATATATAAATTAAATTATAAAATTTATAAAATAATTAAAACTCGGTTTGAGGAGAAAAATTTTGGGGAATTTCCCAAGGAACCCATCTTTCCTTGGGGGTGGTTGTGCGTTGGAAAATTTTTGGGGGGCCCTACCTAGAAAACTTTGAGCTCCAATCAAAGAAATCAAAAAACATAATCATTAAAAAGCTTTTAAATTTAGGGAAAATTTTTTGTAGGAGTTTTTCCCAAAACACCAAAAACTTCAAACAGTTGTGATGTTTTGCTTCCTTTTTCCCTGGTTTTGGGGGTCAGGGGGTCCGATTTGGGCTTTGGGACTTAAAAAGGCTCCAAAGTGACAATTTTGGCGGATCAAAAAAAATTGGGTTTTGAGTTAGTCGGGAACCTCAGTTAAAAAACACATTTTTTAAAATTCCCTTTTTTCCCATTGAAATCTTTTCCATTTTCATTTCGTCCCCCCCCCCCAACCGCCTTTCCCCTAAAAAGGCTACCTCCTGGCGCTAATTTAGGCCTAAATCCAAAGCCAAAATGAGAATAAGGAAGTATAAAAACCCCCAGCCGAAACCTGTTCCAATGATAAACTTTTGGTGCCTCACCAACTTTGGTAATTCGAATGAGATGACTTCTAAAAAATCAAAGAACAAAGGACCAAAGATGTGTGTTGCCATCTGAAGGGCACAGCTTGTAGCATCGCATAGCACCTAGGATGCATGTCTCCCAGTACCATGGGATGCCCGGATATAAATAAATTGGGGGAGAAAGTCCCAAGATTGGGGTTGGGGGGGCTACACTGACCCCCCCTTTTTTAAAGGGAAAGGGGGGAGAAAGGGGAGGGAGAGGGAGGGGGAGAGAAAGAAGAGAAGAAGAGGAGAGAGAGAGGGGAGAGAGAGAGAAGGGGAGAGAGAAAAAGAAAAAGGGAAAGAGAGAGAAAGGAGAGAAAGAGAGAGAAGGGGGAGGGGCAAGAGAGAGAAGAGAGAGAGGGGGAAGAAAAAGAGAGGGAGAAGGGGAAGAGAGAAGGGGAAAGAAAAGGGGACGAGAAAAGGTGGAAAATGGCAACAAAAAAAAAAAAAAGATTGTGATATACATAAATTTCCAAAGCCCAATGACGTTTGATGGGTAAGGATAAAAAAATATACGCACTTCCCAAAAAAAAATAGTTTCAAAATTTAAACTATCATCTATTTTTAATCCCAGAAAAATCTAGAAAGCCCCCTTCTCTCTTTTCTCTCCTTCCTTCTCTCTCTCCCCTCTCTCTCCCCTTTTTTCTCTCTCTCTCTCTCTCTCTCTCTATTAATATTTATATATATATTTAATATATATATAATATTAGATATATAGATATATAAAATCGAATAGATAAAATATATTATATATATATATATAAAATATATATATTTTAATATATATAATTATGTATTTTATGTATATATATAATTAATTATTTTAAAATATATAATATATTATATTTTATATAAAATATAATAAATATATAAAATATTATATAATTTTGTATGTAGGGAAGTATTATATATAACACAAAAATATATATAATTTTACATATATTTTTAAATAATATTAAATTATATAAAATATATATATATGTTGTGTGGTTTTAAAGTATTTTATATATTTTATATATTATTTATATATATTTATATATATATATATAATATATATATATATATTTATGTGGGTGGTGTGTTTTTTGTTTAGGGATTATATAAAATTTAATATATATTTATTAAAAATATATATATATATTTTATATATATATTTTATATTTAAAATTTTAAAATAATTTTTTATTTCATATATATATATATATATATTATTATAATAAAATTTTATATATATCATTTAATATATAATTATATATAAAATTTTATATTTTTATAATATATATATATATATTATATATTCCATATATTATATATTTTATATATAAAATATTTCTAAAATCTACCTATCTACCATCTATCTACCCAAACTCCCGAAAACAATCATTTAACAAATCAAACAATCAATCAAACTATCTATCTATCTGTCCCCACTATCTATCTATCTATCATCTATTTTATCTTCAATCATACACAAAGCACCCATACACAAAACCCCCCAAAACGATCACAAACAAAGAAAAACGAAGAAGGAGAGAAAAAAACATCTAAATTAAGAAACCCCAAGCCTTCGTTAATTTTTTTGGAGTAACAAGATTATTACGCCTGAGCAAAGCAGGATAAAGCCCCCCGTTGGGGAAACCCGCAGTGACAAAAGGCCCCCAGCTGCACTCGGTCAATCTGTGTTAATGCCCCAAAAAAAAAGAAAAACCCGATTGCAGACGTATAAAAATTAAAAAGGGGATGTGTGGTTTTGTTTGTGTGTGGTACGTTTGTACGTGAAATGTATGGTGTGTTGTGTGTGGGTGGGGTGTGGTGTTGTGTGTGTGCGTGTGTTAATTATATTATATATATAATATATATCCAATTATATATTATATAAAAAATATATTAAAATTTTGGTGGTGTGGGGTTGTGTGTGTGTGTGTGTGTTGGGGTGTGTGTTTGGGTGTGGTTTTTTTGGGTGTGTGTGCGGGTTATATATAAAAATATATATATTATAAATGATATATATTATATATATAACTTATATATAATTTTTATACACAATATAAAATTTATTTGTGGGGTTTTGGGTGTTATGGGTATTGTGTGTTGGGGTGTGTGTGCGCGTGCGTGTGTTTATATATCTATATAATATATAATATTATATATTATATATATATAATAAATAATATATATTTTTAATGTATTGTGTGTGGGGTGTGGGTGTGTTTGTTGTAAAAGAAAGGGGAGAGAAATTAGATAGTTGAAGTGTGAAATTTAAAATAATAAAAGGAACCCCAATTTGTTTTTTAAAACATGTCCCATAAAAACCCTCTTTCACTCTTACAGTCCCAAAACAAAATTTTCCATCGCTTAAATTTTTAAAAATATCATAAATACTGTATTGATGGAATGACATGAAATAGGAATGCTGACAGCAACAAAAATAATTATAGTTTATCAAAGGGGTGCCAACCGTAAGAAAATTTTAATTGGAGTGGGAGCCTTTTTCTGAAAAATTTAATTGATAATCGCCCCGTAAGATTTGGGGCGGCAGGAAAAGGGTTTTAAAAAACAGTGACATGCCTCTTTCCCCCTTTAAAGTGCTTGCTTTTTTTCTTTGTTTATTTTTCCTTCCCAAAAGAACTCCCTTTCTCGTTTCCGTTCTGTTTTTTTTTTCTGTAATGAACTCTTTCATTACTGAAGTCTCCAGAGCAACAACGTTTAAACAAAACTTTTTTGAATTGTGTCCCCACTCTCATCTCTATTTCTGATTTGTCCTTCTCTTTTTTTTCACAAGATAAGGGGCAGATGGGTTTTTCCCCTGTCCCAAATTTCAGGAACAAAGGAAAGGAAAAATTCATGATCTCTTTTTTTCTTTTTTATCCTTTTTTAGAGGGGCTCATCTCTCATACTTTTGAGGGAAATTTTTGGATTATTTTCTTGAAATATTTCGTAAATTATTTGCCAAAAATTTTAAATGTTTTTTTTTTACCCCCTCGAAGGAAAAAACGGGAAACATTAAGTAGGGGGTAAAAATTTATTTCATTTTCCCGTGGAATTTTCCCCATTTCAAAAAATTCGTTATATTATTAGCTATTTTGCTGTGGGGAAAAATTTTTTTAAGGGGGGGGATATGTTATTGAATTTAAACCAAAATATATATATTTTATTATAATATTATATATAATATATAAAATATATTATAAAAATATATAATTATTTTATATATAACCCTGTGTGTGTTTACTGAGTATATGTGTTAAAATATTATAAACATAATATAAATTATTATATATAAATATATATTATATAATATATAATTTTAAATATAATATATTATTTATCTATTCTTTATATTTTATATATTATATAATATATTATATTAAAATTTAGAGAGAGAGAGAGAGGAGAAGAAGAAAAAAAAAAAAAAAAAATATATATATATTATATATTTTATTTTTAAATATATTATATATTATATATATATACATACATTACATATATATAAAACAATTTATAATATGTAATAAAATAATATATAATAATTATTTTTATTATTTTTTTTTTTTTTTTTTTTTTTTAAAAAAAGCCCTTCATTTTCCCCTTTTCAGGACATAGGCCCCCCAATTCATACTGAAGGTTTTTATTGGGGAGTGCCACCCTTGCCTGATTGGGTGCCCTTCCCAATCAACCGCGGTTTTGGGGCCCACGGCGGTGACTTCCCTTACGACACTGCGCTCGACTTCTCAAGGCATAGCGTTTTTTTAGGAGGGCAAATCAGGTGAATTTTTGCCCCAAGGGAAAAAACGCGCCGGCCGGTGACTTTGAACCCTCGAACTCAGATTGCCGTCGGACAAATTTGAGTCCGATGCTCTAACCGCTGGCCCCCACGGGGGCCCTTTTATATATATAAATAATAAAATATATATTTTATATATATATAATATAGATATATATAAATATTATGTATGGAAAAATTTCAAAGTATTCATATTAAAATAAAAGATATATTTATAATAATAAATTTTAAAATATAATTTTTATTATAATATATTTTTATATTTTATAATATTATATATTTATATATATATAATATTTTTAAATATATATTTAATATTATATTTCAATACAATGGGGTTATAATATGTTTTTCGATGCCTCCCATAAAGGTCAATCGTGTTACAGTCTGTTGTTATCATAAAATAATTTTTAAAATTTTATATATATATATATTAATTTTATATATATTTTATAAAATATATATATATATAATTTTATATATATATTATATATTTTATATATGTATTATAAAATTTTAATATATATGTTGTGTGGGTTTTGTGTTTTGTGTGTGTGTATATATATATATATTTTAAAATAATTTTATAAATATATATATATATATTTTTATATATATAATTATATATATATAAATGCATAATATTTTTATAAAATATCTATAATTATTTGATATTTTAATATTAATTTCCCCATATATATATATTTTAATATAATATAATATATATATTATATATATAATATACCACAAAACACACACACAAACACACACAAACCAAAACCCCGACACCCCACACACACACAAAACAAAACATATATATATATATTATATAATATATATATATATATAATATTTAAAACCCCACACACACACCCCTTTTAAAATGAATATATGTATGAATATATATATATATATATATATATATATATATAAAAAATATATAATTTTATAATAATATATATATACACACAACATTATATACATATAACATGGATTTAAATTTTATATGTGTGTATATATAGGGAAAAAATGGTTTTAAAATTTTGTAATGAAAACACACACAGACCCCATTTAAAAACATACATACACCCCACACCCACACCACACAAAACACCTATGTATATTTTTAGGGCCCCTGGGTGATAAATTTAAAAAACCGAAAAAAAAAAAAAAAAAAAAAAAAAAAATATAATATATAATTTTATAAAATGTATAAAATATAATATATATATTATATATATATATTTATATATATATAATAATTAAATTTTATGAAATTTTTGTAGTATTCCGTACAAGACGTTTTCCCTGCATCAACTCCTCATAGGTTATTGGGAGGGAGGCAGTGTTTTGGGGGTGACCACTTACCCCCTTTTACTACATTTTTGTCTTCCAATTATTAAAAAACCTTTTACGACACCAACCCCTTGGTGTTTGATTTATTTAAAAAAGACAAAAAAAAATGATAAAATGGAATTGTTAAACGCATTTTTTATCTGTTTGTTTGTGGTTTGGTTTTTTAAATTTGGGGGCTTCTATTTTTTATGCTAAAAAATAGTTCCCCTCTAGCATTTGGGGGCTAAGGGCATTTCCAGTAAAACCTTTTGTAAAAAATAATAATAATAAAAGGGTAAAATAATAAAAATAATAATTTAAAAATAAAATAAAAAACCCCCTCCTATTAACAATCGATTTAAATGGGAAAATCCCTGAATGACCCTTTTCTGAGGGCCCTCCTAAAAGGGCAATCGTGTTAAAAGTCTGTTGTTATCATAGAAGTAACGAAGTTTACAGTAGTAACCCCAAATTTTCAATTTGGGCCCAAAACTTTTCCCGTCCTGAAAACCCAAAACCCTTATCCCATATAAAAAAAGAAAAAACTTCACCAAAAACCCTTCTTTATTTTTCGCAAATAAAAAAGTATTCAAAAAATTTCAAACCCAATGAAAAACCCTTGTTTTTAAAATACCCACGCCCCAAACCGCATATTACTTTTTTTTAGGTGATTTTATTTAAGCTTTCCAAACAGGAAAATTTTTAATTCTCCATTAGTTTGTGCATCTCGAATTGATATTTAGGGAAATTTAAAAAAAATATCGGCATTTTCTTTTCTTTTATATGGGCCCAAAAAAAGGGAAAAGGGGAACCATTTCAAAGATAGTAGGGGATTTTCAAAGAAGGATCCCTTTATAGTAAGTTATTATCAAAAGAAACATAGGTAGTAAAAAATGAGGATGATAATGACAGTGGTGAGGGGGAGAAGGAGGAGGATGCTACCACAACTATAACACTATAAGAATATATGAATAAGAATGACAATAAGAATCCCACTTCAGTAAAACTACAATCAAAGACATGTCCGAAAAAAAAAAAGAGAACAAGAAAAACAGAGAAGGGATGGGGGAAGGGAGGGTTTTCGATCAGCGACTGTGGACCAAGGAGAAATAAATCCGAGTGAAGAGGGAGGGTAAGCAAAGATGAAAAAGTTTCTTGTCAGCAAAAAGAGATCTTCCATGCTTGACGAAGCTAACTGTGTCCGGCCGCGCTATTGACCCCGTCTGCAACTTCAGCATTAATCTATGAGGGAACAAAAGTCTTCATCACAGAAAGATATTTGGTACTTGAAATATCAATAATGTAAAGATCAATGCCTTTGTATCTTTAAGTACTTTTAGATCAGTCTTACATCAAAAAAGGAAGATGTACACGAGTTGGATTCCAGTTCAGTGATAATGGCAACATCAAATATTTCTTTCATGGGATCAATTTTCAACATAGAAAGGATTTCTGAATTATTAGAGGAATGTGGAATATATATTAACTACGGCATCATTCTTTGTATCTTTCTCTTATCCTCTTTCTCTCTCTCCCTCTCTCTCGCTCTCACACTCCTTCGATCATTCCCTGACTTTCTCTTCTCTTCTCTCTCTCTCTCTCTCTCTCTCTCTCTCTCTCTCTCTCTCTCTCTCTCTCTCTATATATATATATATATATATATATATATATATATATATATATATATATATATATGTCTCTCTCTCTCTCTATCTCTATTTATCTCTCGCTGTCTCTCTCTCTCTCACTCTCACTCCTTTTTTCATTCTCTTTCCCATTCCCCGTCTCATGTCTATTTATCCCTCATCTAAATAATGTCCTCTCATCCCCTGTGTATCCTGACTTAGCAAATACGTCATTGTGATTACAGGGCGAATCAGCTTACGAAACCGTTAGAGACTGCTAGATAATTAAGCAGTAGTGTTGCTGCTAAGTTCATTAAACACTTCTCCTAAACTCCGCCAAAATGCGACGCCACTAACAGCCCCTGAGGCTAAATTTTCACAGATAAAAAAGGACAGCTGCTATTTCTATCTAGCTACTTAAAAATATTGATGCTGGACTACCAAAAAATGTTCCAACACTTGCGATGAAACTTGCCAAGGTATATTAGTTATCAGATCCCTTTTGTGCTTCAAAACGAAATGAGAAGCAAAGTATAATCTAATGACATTACCGTATATGGGAGATAACTATTTTTTTAAAGAAATATTTATGTTAAGTTGAAAATTTTTTGCATTCGAAGTAAAAGTTTTCTTTACGCCGTTTACTGATTTTGAAATAGTTGTAATAAACATAACAATATTAATAACAGTGTTGATAGTGACAATTATGAGGGCGATACCGTAAATTCGTGAGTGTACTGCAAATGCAAATGTAAATATAAATGTGAGCATGCGTGCAAGAGTAAATGTAAGTTATGTTATATGAGAATGTGTACAAATGTAAGTGTTCATGTATGACTGTATGTGTTAATGCAAATGCAATATACATGGGTGTGAGAAAGCAAGAATTATGTGTGTGTGTGTGTGTTGTGTGTGTGTGTGGTGTGTGTGTGTGGTGTGGTGTGTGTGTGTGTGGCTTATGTGTATGCCTCGTTCCGTGTGTTCACCAGTGTAAGCCTTTATTCAATATCAGCTGTGATAATACCGATTTTGAACAATTTCTCAACAATGTGCATGTGCCTTGTAAATTCATGTACAATATCATCTTTATTAGTAAGTTGTTGCAAGGATGACTAACTCATTTCGTAACGTATAACGCAGACTACATTGTTAGAGGATACATAACGAAATCAACATATCCATGTAATCAAAATGATATAACAGGTAGCGAAATTGAAGCCTCTTATTTTTGCATGACACCGCCGCCATCTTGCATTATGTCCCGAGGAAAGAGGAGTAGGAGTCACAAGCGCATATCTCCTTCCCTTCACGTAATTCTCAAACCCGTCTCACTTCGCAAGCCTCGAGGGAGGAGTGCCTGCAGGCCCCAGGTGACACTCGAGGCGTGACTGGTGACTCGGAAGGAATCTCGAGGCTGATGAAATTCTTGGGTCACATGTACCAGGTGGGAACGAAACTCCTTCATTTTGCCAGCATAGTGTGAATGCTTATATATTTATACATATTTGTGTATGTATATCATTAATTACATATATATATATAATATTATATATATAATATTATATAATATATATATAATATATGCATCTATAATATAAATATTATATATACCCAAAATATATATATAATAATATATATATATATTATATAATATATGATAATATTATATATATAAAATCTATTAATTATATATATATATATTATTTATACACACACACACACATAAATATAATTCCCCCGTAATGTTTTGTGTTATAAATTTTTATAACATACATATACTATTTCCACTTTGTGTGTTATCTATTAATATATTTTAATATATAAAAAATATCTTATAAATTATTATATTATATATTAAATTATATATATAGCCGCGGTGGCCGAGTGATTAAAACACGGACTCAGACTGTCGGAGGGCAATCGATTTTTCGAGGCTTCGAGCACCACCGGGGCGGTTCCCTTGGGCAAGGAACTTCACCTCGTTGCCTTCTAAGCCGCGGGGTGGGAAAGCCACCCAGTCAGTGTCTCCCGCCCGGGGGTAAATAGAGATGGTGATCGATAAAAAACCCCGGGGGGGAGGCAAGGGAAAACCACGGCCCAAATTGCCAAAAAATCTGCAAATCCAGATCGCCAACGTCCTTCTGGGACAGGGCACTTAAAAAAAAAAACCCCATAAAAAATAAAGAAAAAAAAAATATTACAATCGTACACAACACACACCCACCCCAAACCACCCTATATATAATTTTATATAATAAAAATAATATATATATATATTATTATATTAAAAATAATTATATAATAAAATATAAAATATAAATATTATATATTTAATATTATTATTTATATTTATATATTATATAATATATCAAAATTTCTTTATATTATATTTAATTGGGTGGGGTGTGGGTGTGTGTGTGTTGGGGGTTGTATAAAAGTACTAAATATAAAACCCTAGGGTATATATTATATATATATAATATAATACCATGGGTTTTATTTCGTACTATTACTCCACACCCAAAACCCCAACACACAACCACAAAATTTTTTATTATATATAATATTTATTATATATATTTTTATATATATTATATAAATATATTATATTATTATATATATATATTATTAAATTAAAATATGTATATAAATTATATTATATTATATATATAATTATATATATATATTATATTATTTTAAAAATTTTTATAAATGTGGTGTGGTTTTGGGTGTGTTGTGTGTGTAGTTTGTAAATTATTTTTTTTTTTTTTTATTTTTTTATAGTTTTTTTTTTTAAAGGGCCCCTTCCCACAAGGACGTTGGCGATCCTGGATTTGCGGATTTTGTTGGCATTTTTGACCGGTGGTTTGCCGTTGCCTTCCGCCCGGGGTTTTTTCGAGCACCCCTCCCTATTTACCCCGGTTGGGACCGACACGACTTGGGCGGGGTTACCCACCCGCGGCTTGACAGGCAATCGAGGGGAAATTCCTTTCCCAAGGGGCAACGCACCCCTGGGGACTCGAAGCCCCGAACTCAATTGCCGTCCCGACAGCGAACCATGTTCTAATCATCGGCCCCGCCTATATAATATATATATTATATTTAATATAAAATTTTATATAAAATATTTTATATATATATA
>NW_023658836.1:0-22798 GCF_015228065.2 Penaeus monodon | reverse complement strand
TTAAAAAAACCTTTAATTTTAAGTTTTGAATTATCCCTGCCTTTACAATAGTACATTCTGAGCCAGTATCTATAAAACATTCACACTCAACACCAATGACAATAAACAATGAAGGGCGACCTGCGGGCTTTGGAGAACAGGCTGCTCTAGGGGATGAATTAGAGAGATTCTGAGTATAAGTCTCGGCTCCGGTCGATGTTCTCGATTTCTGATATCCATCCATCTAATCTTTTCTCTTTCTTCTTGTTCTCCATTTTCTGTAGGCTCGCAGACAGCGCTCTGAAAGGACAAAGAGGATTTTGCATAGAGACATCCGCAGTAGGAAATACTACATGAAATGGAAAATACTATATGAAATGGAAAATGGGGAATCACCGACCTATGACCTACATTACCTAAACCTACAATTACTTAACCCATAAATATAATATATGCACCCATATGCCATTAACTACTAAACCACTATCCCCTAAAGATAATAAGCATAGTAAGGTGGGCACACGCTTAATGATGTATAGCCGTCGACCTACATATTTCTATAGGTTGTGACCTACTTTGTGTGCTGGGAATAGTTGAAAGCTATTCACTCGTGACACCAGAGGGCCTCGAACTCCCAACACACGATAGTGGCACTTGGTTGCCTTTAACCGACTGAGCCATAAGCTACACTCTCTACTCCCCTAAAGTATGTAACCTGCTACAGGCGTTACCAATATATATATTAGACCTTAGAGAATGCAGCCTGTTACAGGCGTTACCAATATGTATTATATACCTTAGAGAACGGAACCTGCTACAGGCGTTACCAATACGCTTAATACATTCTAGAGAACTCAGCCTGCTACAGGTGTTACCAATATGTATTATGCACCTTAGACAACACAGCCTGCTACAGGCGTTACCAATATGTATTATATACCTTAGAGAATGCAGCATGCTACAGGCGTTACCAATATGTATTACACACCTTAGAGAACTCAGCCTGCTACAGCCGTTACCAATATGTATTACACGCCTTAGAGAATGCAGCCTGCTACAGGCGTTACTATTATGTATTACACACCTTAGAGAACGCAGCCTGCTACAGGCGTAACCAATATGCATTACACACCTTAGAGAACGCAGCCTGCTACAGGCGTTACCAATATGTATTACACACCTTAGAGAACACAGCATGCTTCAGTCGTTACCAATATGTATTACACACCTTAGAGAACACAGCCTGCTACAGACGTTACCATACACAATACATTCCAGAGAACGCAGCCTGCTGCAGGTGTTACAAATATTATACATGTTAGAAAATGCAGCCTGCTATAGGCGTTACCAATACGCATAATACATTCTAGAGCACGCAGCCTGCTACAGGCGTTACAATATGCATAATACACCTAGAAATTCAGCGCTCTGAAAGGACAAAGAGGATTTTGCATAGAGACATCCGCAGTAGGAAATACTACATGAAATGGAAAATACTAAATGAAATGGAAAATGGGGAATCACCTACCTATGACCTACATTACCTAACCTACAATTACTTAACCCATGAATATAATATATGCACCCATATGCCATTAACTACTAAACCACTATCCCCTAAAGATAATAAGCATAGTAAGGTGGGCACACGCTTAATGATGTATAACCGTTCGACCTACAGATTCTATAGGTTGTGACCTACTTGTGTGCTGGAATAGTTGAAAGCTATTCACTCGTGACACCAGAGGGCCTCGAACTCCCAAACACGATAGTAGCAATTTGGTTGCCTTTAACCGACTGAGTCATAAGCACACAGATTCCTACTCCTCCCTACTCCCCTAAAGTACGCAGCCTGCTACAGGCGTTACCAATATGTATTATATACCTTAGACAACGCACCATGCTACAGGCGTTACCAATATGTATTACACACCTTAGAGAACGCAGCCTGTTACAGGCGTACCAATATGTATTACACACCTTAGAGAACGGAGCCTGCTACAAGTGTTACCAATATGTATTACACACATTAGAGAACACAGCCTGCTTCAGTCGTTACCAATATGTGTTACATACGTTAGAAAACGCAGCCTTCTATAGGCGTTAACAATACACATAATACATTCTAGAGAACGCAGCCTGCTACAGACGTTACCAGTATGCATAATACACCCTAGAAAATGCAGCCTGCTACGGGCGTACATATATAGGATATTTTCTTTATGTTCAACTGTTGTGGACTGAGGAACAATAACGGGGAAATTCGGCCTAGAGACCATCGCTTCTACTTGTTCATTCTTTAGCCGCAAATTATTTATTTCTAACTGGAAGTTTCTCAACTTACCCTGTCATTCGTCCACTGTTGTCATGTCCACAACTGAGCCAATTACAAGAGGGTCCTCCAAAGGCGGCATAACACTTGCTGGGAAGACCGGTTTGAACTAGATTCCTGGCTTGCAGATGGTTGTGAATTGTGTGTATCCTCCTTGTTCTAGGCATAATGAACTGATAGGCAGTTCTAAAAACTACAAAAGAAACTATAAAGTAGGGTCACAGGTAAGCAAAAGTTGAGAAAAATGCCCAATAAATATTTGAAAAGTTCAATGAGACAATAAAACATTTGATAAGTTAAATAAGACAGTAAAACATCGCAAGTAAAATTGAAGTAAAAGGTGCACACTAAAGATTATACAGAGAAAGCCAAAGAAACACAGAACACAGTAAAATGATATAAATGAAACCTACTAAAATCAAACAGTAAAAAGTTAGCAAATGACACTAGAATGAATAATACAAAACATAGTAAAATGAAGGTAAAAGAACTCAAAAAAATCTTTTCTTAGTAAAAAGATGCTGAGAATTCAGTAAAATTGACAGTAAAGGACTACAAATTAAAACACAGGAAATACAAAGCAGTAAAAGGAGCAAAATAAATAGAATACTAAAATCAAACAAACTAAGCAAACACGTAACACTGAGAACACAAAGTAGTAAAATCAAACCAGAAAAAAAATCACAGACCAAAAAGATGTGGAGGCTATACATATCACACATACAGGACGGAGTTAAACCATTAAAACATTAAAGGAAAGGCAACAGAAACGGGTGAAGGCCGGTGCAAAGAAACGAGCTTAATAAACAAACAAGACTTACCCTCATTACTAATGAACTGATAAAGCCAACCGGCTTTCTACAATCACCCCACCGACTGTCCACCATAAAATATATGGTTGTAGCGATTTGCAACGCCCCTGGTTAGTGGTAGCGGGCGTGCCAGGGTGTAAGGCTGCAGTACTGCCACCTTATTCTTTAGGCTCGTTTGGGTGATTGCGTCCTCGAGTCTGACTCTTCATGTTCTAATATTTTAAAACCTTAAAACAGATACTGGTAAGATTAAAAAAAAAAAAAAAAAAACATGGATAAAACAATGAAATAAGCAAAACAGCAGAGAATCCTGAACAAATAAAACTGACTGAGGGTGGGGCAAACAAGAAATTCTGATCAGTTATACATTAATTTAGGCACCAGATATCTAATTCAGTTTGTATGTATAGCATGTGCACTTGGCCACGTACTTACAAATATCCAGGCGAAAAGAAATCAGCATCCAAATCATACACCCACTCAGTCACACGGCAAAACAGACCCGCGGAAGGTGTTAAGCCTCTCAAGATAAGAGAAAAAGAGAGTCCCAGTACAATGTGCGGTCGCTTTTAAAGGTAGAGGGCGCGCACGGTTCTGAGTTATATTAAAGCTTCCCCGAAAACAATTCAATAAGGATAGTAAAAAATAATTAGAAGATAAAACGATAACCAAAAAATTACGAAGTGATACAGCAAATAAAGTACAAGGATAAAAGAAGATAAAGCAGTAACATACGAACACTGAAGAAAACGTAAAACTGGAAAAACGGGGTAATTTAAGAAAAAAAGTAAAATGAGATCGAGATAAAAGATTAAAAGAATCAACACATGCCTACACATCACACAAGCTAAAAAGGCAAACTGAACATAAAAAGGCAAACTGAACATAAAGTAAACTACAATCACTGGATTGTCAATACTCTCTTTAAAGTATATTCAGGTGGCGAGAGGCAGCCGCATTCACGGATCCCGAAGAAAGTGTACGGGCTCCGTCACCGGCAACAGAGAGGGATGCAGCGGTTTGTTTCACTCCTGACTTCGATCTTCTCCTCTCCATCGTCAACGTTCGTCGAAGGCTTCTAACTCTCTCCGGCGGTCCCTCACGCTCGGTCCGGCCCATTCACTCCAGAACGTATCGGCAGGCACCAGGCTGTAACAGGGGAACACACAGAGATCACGAGAGGAGCGATCGGAGGCCGACCACTCACGACAGAGGGCAACGGGCGCCACTACAGGTTCCGAGAAGAGGGACGAGCGAGACACGACACCTGCCCTCTAATACCGACCATAACTGTGGCTGGACTAGAGCATAACGGCAACACCTGCGAAAAGAGCTCAATTAGTACATAGACTTAGCTGTGAACACAATATGCATACAAATGAAAAGATATCAGTGCAATAAATATATCTAAAACCAGAATACAACCTAAATTAAAAGAAACCCAAATAAAACAAAACCAAGGAAGGATAAATGCAAAAAAAAAAAAAAAAAAAAAAAAAAAGGGCCACACAACGCCATAAGACAAACATATTAAACAATAAACGAAAATACAAATAAAAATACATTACAGTAAGAAAAATGATGAGAAAGGATAAGATCAAGGTAATAGTTTTAAAATAATATATATATATACCAACAAAACAAAACAGAACTATAAGATACAGAAATATTGTGCAGTTCAAAACTCAAAAGCAACAAAAGAGGAAGCAGGTCACTGCCCTTTCGAGACTCTGTAAGATTATAGCTTGTTAGATACACGGCAGCCAGAGAGTAACAGCACTTCAGCAAGATCGTCAGGAACGTCTGGATCAACTGTAGCCTCACCATCTCCCCTAGACTGTGGAAAATGCAGCTCATCACTAACGTCAAAGGGACGTAACTGATTGAGATCGAGCTTGCTTGCCTTCTGTGAAGGAGTAAGATCCCTAATGATCCTTGTCCAGGACCAGTGACTTCATATTCTTGCAGGGCCAAACCACTTTCCCTCTCAACCATGCCATTAGCCTGTGGATGGAAAATCGTTGTATAACTGCTCTTGATGCTTAGCAACTCACAGACTTTAGAAAAGAGGACATTCTTGAATTCTGTGCCATTGGCATTTTTGTAGTGACTTGGGTGGCCAAACAAGGTCATAAAATGGCGAAGAAAATCTCAGTATGGATAGCACATACCTATTTCCTTTAGTAGTTGTATCAAGCTCAAGGAGATCAAGCGGAAGTGTTGCTGGAAAGCAAGAGCTGCACCTTTATGTCGTTGACAAGCTTGCAGCTGGCAACATAATCTTTGACGGTACGAAGCATGTTTGCAAAGTAAAACATGTCACATAACTTACAGTGAGTGCGTTAAGTCCCTTGGTGAGCTGCACTGAGGCTACAATAATGAGCGAGTCGAAGTGCCGCACTACGGAGGGCCTTTGGTACCACTAACTGATGAAGGACCCCATCTGGAAAATGGCACACATGGTAAAGTACATCACCTTTTATTTCAAACTCATCTAGGCAAGCGGTAAACGACGCTTGGCAAGTTTTTCCTCTTCTAAGAGATAATTTCCTTCCAAAGAGGATCTTCTAACTGCTGAAGTCTGAGTGTTGAGGTTCAATATCTTGAAGCCAGATGTCTGCAATGGCTCTACTATGGGTCAAATGCTCTAACTCCCTCGACAACTGCTTCTGCATCAATTGACAGTAAAGGACTACAGGAACACAGGAAAATACAAAGCAGTAAAAGGAGCAAAATAAATGGAATACTAAAATCAAACAAACTGATTAAACACGTAAGTAACATTAAGAACACAAAGTAGTAAAATTAAACCAGGAAAAAATCACAGACCAAAAAGATGTGGAGGCTATACATATCACACATACAGGACGGAGTTAAACCATTAAAACATTAAAGGAAAGGCAACAGCAACGGGGTGAAGGCCGGTGCAAAGAAACGAGCTTAATAAACAAACAAGACTTACCCTCATTACTAATGAACTGATAAAGCCAACCGGCTGTTCTACAATCACTCCCACTGACTGTCCACCATAAAATATATAGTTGTAGTGATTTGCAACGCCCCCGGGTTGTGGTAGCGGGCGTGCCATGGTGTAGGGCTGCAGTACTGCCAACCTTATTCTTTAGGCATCGTTTGGGTGATTGCGTCCCGAGTCTGACTCTTCATGTTCTAATATTTTAAACCTTACAACAGATACTGGGTAAGATAAAAAAAAAAATGAAATAAGCAAGACATGAAAAATAAAACTGACTGAGGGTGGGGGTAAACAAGAGAATTCTGATCATTTATACATTAATTTAGGCCACCAGATTATCTTAATTCAGTTTGTATGTATAGCATGTGCACTTGGCCACGAGAAAAGAGAGCCCTAGTACAATGTGCGGCCCCTTTTAAAGTTAGAGGGCGCGCACGGTCTCTATGAACGAGTTATATTAAGCTTCCCCGTAACCAATTAAATAAGGATAGTAAAAATAATTAGAAGATAAAACGATAACCAAAATATTACGAAGTGATAAAGATGCTGAAAATTAAGTAAATTGACAGTAAAGGACTACAGGAACACAGGAAAATACAAAGCATTAAAAGGAGGAAAATAAATAGAATACTAACTTAGAAAAAAAGAGTAAAATGAGGACGAGATAAAAGATTAAAAGAATCAACACATGCACACACATCACACAAGATAAAAAGGCAAACTGAACATAAAAAGGCAAACATCACACAAGCTAAAAAGCCAAACTGAACATAAAGTAAAACTACAATCACTGGATTGTCAATACTCTCTTTAAAGTATATTCAGGTGGCGAGAGGCAGCCGCATTCACGGATACGGGCTCCGTCACCGGCAACAGAGAGAGAGGCAGCAGTTTCTTTCACTACATCATCCCTCCCCTCTGACTTCGATCTTCTCCTCTCCATCGTCAACGTTCGTCGAAGGCTTCTAACTTTCTCCGGCGGTCCCTCACGCTCGGTCCGGCCCATTCACTCCAGAACGTATCGGCAGGCACCGGGCCACGAGAGGAGCGATCGGAAGCCGACCACCCACGACAGAGGACAACGGCCGCCACTACAGGTCCTGAGAAGAGGGACGAGCGAGACAACGACCATGGACAGACGCCGACACCTGCCCTCTAATACCAACCATAACTGCGGCTGGACTAGCGCATAACGGCAACACCTGCGAAAGAGCTCAATTAGTACATAGACTTAGCTGTGAACACAATATGCATACAATGAAAGATATCCTGTGCAATAAATATATCTAAATCAGAATACAACCTAAAATTAAAAGAAACTCAAATAAAACAAAACAAGGAAGGGTAAAAGCAATAGAAAAAAATAAAAAATAAATAAAACAGCCCAGACAGGCCATAAGACAAACAATATCAAACAATGAAATGAAAAAAAAAAAAAAATACAGTACAGTAAGAAAATATGATGAGCAGGGATAAGATCAAGGTAATAGTTTTAAATAAAAATAAAAACAGAAAAAAAATAATATATACAACAAACAAAACAGAACTAAAAGATTCATAAATAATGTGCAGTTCAAAGCAACAAAAGAGAAGCAGGTCACAGCCCTTTCGAGGCATCCTGTAAGATTATAGCTTGTTAGGTACACGGCAGCAGAGAGTAACAGCACTTCAGCAAGATCGTCAGGAACGTCTGGATCATCTGTTGGGGAAGGGTAACCATTAGCCTCACCATCTCCATAGACTGTGGAAAGTGCAGCTCATCACTGACGTCGAAGGGACGTAACTGATTGAGACGAAGCTTGCGTTCCGTCTGTGGAGGAGCAAGATCCTTAATGATCCTTGTCACAGGACCCAGTGACTTGATAATCCTTGCAGGGCCAAACCACTTAGGACCAAGTACAGTACGACGTCGTCTACCTCCCTATTTAGAAAAATCTTTAAAGAGTACAAGGTCACCTATATTAGCCGCAAACTTTCTTTGATTGTGTGCTTATTGTAATCCCTGGTCCATTTTTCACAGGCCTGGGGGACGTTTCTGCAACAATGCATCGAGCTTCTTGTAGCCGCTGGATCCCCATCCATATAGTTTGTGTTTACTGAGGAAAGCTTCCATGGTGACCCATTACAAGGTACAATGGTTGTTCTCCTGTAGACCTATGAACAACTGTATAACAGTAAGACGAACATAGGAAGCAGTTCATCCCACTCATGAGGGAAAGTCTAGTAGAGTGGCTAGGGCGTTTTTCACCACCACTCGGTTGGTCCTTAGGACCAAGTACAGTACGATGTCGTCTACCTCCCTGTTTAGAAAAATCTTTAAAGAGTACAAGGTCACCTATATCAGCCACATTTTTTTTTTTTGTGTGTGTGTATGTGCCTATTGTAATACCTGGTCCATTTTTCACAGGCCTGGACGACGTTTCTGTAGCAATACGTCGAGCTTCCTGTAGCTGCTGGACATATGCAGCTTCTGGATCCACCTCCATATAGTTTGTGTTTACCTGAGGAAAGCTTCCATGGTGACCCATTACAAGGTACAATGGTTGTTCTCCTGTAGACCTATGAACAGCTGTATTAAAAGCAAGACGAACATAGGGAAGCAGTTCATCCCAATCATGAGGCAAAGTCACCAGTAGAGTGGTTAGGGCGTTTTTCACCACCAATCGGTCTCTCAACCATGCCATTAGCCTGTGGATGGAAAATCGTTGTATACACCCTGCCGTTACAACTATGAGGGTAAGTTGTGAAAAGGGGCTTTTTATTGAGGAACTTGTGGAACTCACCCCTTAATTTGGAAGTAAACTGCATAGCTCTGTGAGCGTATCTCCCTGGGAATGCCTACCAGAGAAAATCACTAGTAAAGCCTTGGCTACAGACACTGAATCAATGTCTTTTACCTGGAGTGTGTAGGGATCGCAACACGAGAAAAGTTTGTCATAAAAGGTTTTGGCTATAATGGGGCTGGATTTATCATGACTTTACTGGACATTCTCTAGCACTTCTCACAAGATCTGCAGTTGTCTTGATGTCAGCACCCATTCCAGGCCAATAAAATTGTTCTCTTACCTTAATTTCTGTCTTACGGTGTGAGAAATGGCCTGCAAGTGGACTTTCATGCACTAGACTGAGAATTATCTTCCGGCAGTCAGCAGCTACAACCAGAGAGGTTTCGCCTTTCACAGACTTTGCAATTCACACGGGAGCCGTAGATCAAACCATTCCTTACCTCATATTATACACACCAGCATCGCGCATGCTTTCTGTTTCCCCAGCATTAGCTTTGCACCTGACACCTGACAAAGATGGACGAGTTGACTGGAGTTTGACCAATTCCGAAGGTGTGATATTGAGAGCTTCTAACTTTGCTAATACTAGAGGATGGACTCTCTTAATTTTACATGATCTAGTTTCAACTGCTTCAACATATTCATCAGTAACATTAGTCATTGTGTAACTGGTACAGTACACGGTATAGTTTCAATATGGTCAGACACAGCTCAACTGGTAGTAGATTTACTAGTAACAGCATCAGGGTTATGATCTTTTAACACCTGGAATGTTCCCGATTAACACAGAGCAAACTTTGATTTCTGCCCTTACAGCTTTAACCCATCCAACATAATAGGACATCGAATGAAACATTTAACTAGAGGGAAAGTGTCTGTATGCCCAAGATAATAAGAAACTCTAGTCCACTGACATGATGTCAGGTCAACATCCTGGAGTAAGTGTTCAGCAGCAATAACAAGAACAGCCGGAATCTCGGAGCTTTGCCGAGAACAAAGAACCATTGATGGTGCCACAAGTTAAGAATTTACCAGGCGAGTTGTCATCAAATGAAAAATTGATGGGAGAACTAGATTGTCGTTTGAAAGCAAAAGGATTTTTAGGGCAACGTGGTCTGATGTGCCCAACTTCACCACAACCATGACATGTTACTTTAGGTCTCGGAGCTTCTCCTCAGCTTCTTCGGAACCAACCATTTGGTCTGAACCATCCTCTTACCTCTGTGGAGACCGGTGTTCGATTTCGTGTGAGATCCATGAGCAGGAGTCCAAGTATCTGCAAAACTCCACAGCTTCATCAGGAGTAGACGTGGTTCTCTCTCAGAAACTTGCCAATATCTGGGAAACGCAATACTTTAGCTGGTCTAATATCATAAAAGAATGTGAATTCTCATAAGATTTCTCTATATTACTATGCGTTTGTGTTTGTGTGTGTATGTTTGTGTGTCGTTTTTTTTTTGGGTTTCCTGTTTGTTTGTGTGTGTGTGTTTGTATGTGGTGTCTGTTTGTATGTGGTGTGTGTTTTATTTGGTGTGTGTTGTATGGATGTGTTTGTATGTGGTGTGTGTGTGTTTGTGCGTGTGTTTGTGTGTGTTTATGGTTTATTTGTGTTTGTGTGTTTCTTATGTCTTTGTGTGTGTGTGTGTTTGTGTGCGCTTGTTAGTGTGTGTGTTTGTCTGTGTGTGTGTGTATGTTTGTGAGTGTGTGTGTTTGTCTCTGTGTGTGTTGTGTGTTTTTGTGTGTGTGCGCATGGCACAGCGCTGTGAAGCATCATCCTCACAGTGTGACAATTTCGTCTATGTTTTTCATGTTTTCTATGGTGTGTTTTTGTTAGTGGTGTGTGTTTGTATGCGGTGTGTGTTTGTATGTGGTGTGTGTTTGTGTGTGTGTTTATTTGGTGTCTTTGTGGTGCCTTTTTGTGTGCGTTGTTGTGTTTGTGTGAGAATGTTTGTGTGCATATGTTTGTGTGTGTGAGTTTGTGTGTGTTTTTATGTTTGTGTGTTTTGTGTTTGTGTTTATGTGTATGTTTATTTGTGTTTGTGTGTTTCTTTGTGTTTGTGTGTGTGTGTGTTTGGTGTGCTGTTAGTGTGTGTGTTTGTGTGTTTGTCTCTGTGTGTTGGTGTGTGTGTTTGTTTGTGAGTGTGTGTGTTGTCTCTGTGTCTGTTTGTGTGTTTGTGAGTGTGTTTGTTGTTTGTCTCTTTATTTGTTTGTGTTTGTGTGTGTGTGTATGTGTGTGCATGACACAGGGCTGTGAAGCATCATCTTCCAGTGTGACAATTTCGTCTGTTTTCCACAACACCAATACAATACCATTCTTTATTCGAAGAGGTCGGTCGAGTCATATAGCACCCACATATCAATCTGATGATTTTCCGCGCTGTGAAGGGAATGCGGAGCAATCACTGGACATGCAACACCAGCAAAACAGCTACTTCCCTGAAAAACACTTGGTACAGTGCAAGACACAAAAAAGCCGCTCCTTGGAGGGCATGAAACTGTTCTAAAATCACTGAGTTGCATTGCACGTAAAGAAGACTGCCGAGCTTCTGAAGACTCGCTGACACACTGGATAACCTGAATTTCTAAGGACTTACAATTAGTATATACAATAGGGAACTGTTCACCTTGCAATGATAAATAGTCTGTCTTCAGGGGATCTAGAATATGGAATACTTTAAAACTGAAGTGTGGTTACAGATCCATTCCTATCAAATATCTCCTGGGAAAGGAATATCAGACACAAAGCACACATTAGGACGCACAAAATAATTTGTCATCAACAAAGAACTTAATGACAGCTCAGTCTCTACTGGTAAACAAGAACCAGATACACCTCTTAACTGTTCAGAAGAACAATTACCTTTAATCTTAAGTTTTGAAATTATCCTGCCTTTAACAATAGTACATTCTGAGCCAGTATCTATAAAACATTCACACTCAACACCAATGACAATAAAACAATCATGGAGCGACCTGTGGGCTTTGGAGAACAGGCTGCTCTAGGGGATAAATTAGAGAGATTCTGAATAAGTCTCGGCTCCGGTCGATGTTCTCGATTTCTGATATCCATCCATCTAATCTTTTCTTTCTTCTTGTTCTCCATTTTCTGTAGGCTCGGCAGACAGCGCTCTGAAAGGACAAAGAGGATTTTGCATAGAGACATCCGCAGTAGGAAATACTCTACATGAAATGGAAAATACTATATGAAATGGAAAATGGGGAATCACCGACCTATGACCTACATTACCTAAAACCTACAATTACTTAACCCATAAATATAATATATGCACCCATATGCCATTAACTACTAAACCACTATCCCTAAAGATAATAAGCATAGTAAGGTGGGCACACGCTTAATGATGTATAGCCGTCGACCTACATATTCTATAGGTTGTGACCTACTTGTGTGCGGAATAGTTGAAAGCTATTCACTCGTGACACCAGAGGGCCTCGAACTCCCAAACACGATAGTAGCACTTGGTTGCCTTTAACCGACTGAGCCATAAGCTACACCTCTCTACTCCCTAAAGTATGTAACCTGCTACAGGCGTTACCAATATATATTATATACCTTAGAGAACGCAGCCTGCTACAGGCGTTACCAATACACAATACATTCCAGAGAAACGGAACCTGCTACAGGCGTACCAATACGCTTAATACATTCTAGACAACACAGCCTGCTACAGGCGTTACCAATATGTATTATATACCTTAGAGAATGCAGCATGCTACAGGCGTTACCAATATGTATTACACGCCTTAAAGAACGCAGCATGCTACAGGCGTTACCAATACACAATACATTCCAGAGAACGGAGCTGCTACAGGCGTTACCAATACGCATAATACATTCTAGAGAACGCAGCCTGCTACAAGCGTTGCCAATATGTATTACACACCTTAGAGAACACAGCATGCTTCAGTCGTTACCAATATGTATTACACACTTAGAGAACACAGCCTGCTACAGACGTTACCAATACACATACATTCCAGAGAACGCAGCCTGCTGCAGGTGTTACAAATATTATACATGTTAGAGCACGCAGCCTGCTACAGGCGTTACCAATATGCATAATACACCCTAGAAATTCAGCGCTCTGAAAGGACAAAGAGGATTTTGCATAGAGACATCCGCAGTAGGAAATACTACATGAAATGGAAAATACTAAATGAAATGGAAAATGGGGAATCACCGACCTATGACCTACATTACCTAAACCTACAATTACTTAACCCATGAATAATATATGCACCCATATGCCATTAACTACTAAACCACTATCCCCTAAAGATAATAAGCATAGTAAGATGGGCACACGCTTAATGATGTATAACCGTCGACCTACAGATTCTATAGGTTTGTGACCTACTTGTGTGCTGGGAATAGTTGAAAAGCTATTCACTCGTGACACCAGAGGGCCTCGAACTCCCAAACACGATAGTAGCACTTGGTTGCCTTTAACCGACTGAGTCATAAGCACACAGATTCCTTCTCCTCCCTACTCCCCTAAAGTACGGAGCTGCTACAGGCGTTACCAATATGTATTATATACCTTAGAGAACGCAGCCTGCTACAGGCGTTACCAATATGAATTATATACCTTGGAGAACGCAGCCTGCTACAGGCGTTACCAATATGTATTACACACCTTAGAGAACGCAGCCTGCTACAGCGTTACACATTCACAATGCATTCCAGAGAACGCAGTCTGTTACAGGCGTTACCTATACACATAATACATTCTAGAGAACGCAGCCTGCTACAGGCGTTACCAATATGTATTACACACCTTAGAGAACGGAGCCTGCTACAAGTGTTACCAATATGTATTACACACATTAGAGAACACAGCCTGCTTCAGTCGTTACCAATATGTGTTACATACGTTAGAAAACGCAGCCTTCTATAGGCGTTAACAATACACATAATACATTCTAGAGAACGCAGCCTGCTACAGACGTTACCAGTATGCATAATACACCCTAGAAAATGCAGCCTGCTACGGGCGTTACATATATAGGATATTTTCTTTATGTTCAACTGTTGTGGACTGAGGAACAATAACGGGGAAATTCGGCCTAGAGACCATCGCTTCTACTTGTTCATTCTTTAGCCGCAAATTATTTATTTCTAACTGGAAGTTTCTCAACTTACCCTGTCATTCGTCCACTGTTGTCATGTCCACAACTGAGCCAATTACAAGAGGGTCCTCCAAAGGCGCATAACACTTGCTGGGGAAGACGGTTTGAACTAGATTCCTGGCTTGCAGATGGTTGTGAATTGTGTGTATTCCTCCTTGTTCTAGGCATAATGAACTGATAGGCAGATCTAAAAACTACAAAAGAAACTATAAAGTAGGGTCACAGGTAAGCAAAAGTTGAGAAAAATTGCCCAATAAATATTTGAAAAGTTCAATGAGACAATAAACATTTGATAAAGTTAAATAAGACAGTAAAACATCGCAAGTAAAATTGAAGTAAAAGGTGCACACTAAAAGATTATACAGAGAAAGCCAAAGAAACACAGAACACAGTAAATGATATAAATGAAACCTACTAAAATCAAACAGTAAAAAGTTAGCAATGACACTAGAATGAATAATACAAAACATAGTAAAATGAAGGTAAAAGAACTCAAAAAAATCTTTTCTTAGTAAAAAGATGCTGAGAATTCAGTAAAAATTGACAGTAAAGGAGTACAAATTAAAAACACAGGAAAATACAAAGCAGTAAAAGGAGCAAAATAAATAGAATACTAAAATCAAACAAACTAAGCAAACACGTAACACTGAGAACACAAAGTAGTAAAATCAAACCAGAAAAAAAATCACAGACCAAAAAGATGTGGAGGCTATACATATCACACATACAGGACGGAGTTAAACCATTAAAACATTAAAGGAAAGGCAACAGAAACGGGGTGAAGGCCGGTGCAAAGAAAAACGAGCTTAATAAACAAACAAGACTTACCCTCATTACTAATGAACTGATAAAGCCAACCGGCTTTCTACAATCACCCCCACCGACTGTCCACCATAAAATATATGGTTGTAGCGATTTGCAACGCCCCTGGTTAGTGGTAGCGGGCGTGCCAGGGTGTAAGGCTGCAGTACTGCAACCTTTTCTTTAGGCTCGTTTGGGTGATTGCGTCCTCGAGTCTGACTCTTCATGTTCTAATATTTTAAAACCTTAAAACAGATACTGGGTAAGATTAAAAAAAAAAAAAAAAAAAAACATGGATAAAACAATGAAATAAGCAAGACAGCAGAGAATCATGAACAAATAAAACTGACTGAGGGTGGGGGCAAACAAGAGAATTCTGATCAGTTATACATTAATTTAGGCACCAGATTATCTTAATTCAGTTTTATGTATAGCATGTGCACTTGGCCACGTACTTACAAATATCCAGGCGAAAAGAAATCAGCATCCAAATCATACACCCACTCCTCAGTCACACGGCAAAACAGACCCCGCGGAAGGTGTTAAGCCTCTCAAGATAAGAGAAAAAGAGAGTCCCAGTACAATGTGCGGTCCCTTTTAAAGGTAGAGGGCGCGCACGGTCTCGAGTTATATTAAAGCTTCCCCGAAAACAATTCAATAAGGATAGTAAAAATAATTAGAAGATAAAACGATAACCAAAAAATTACGAAGTGATACAGCAAATAAAAGTACAAGGATAAAAGAAGATAAAGCAGTAACATACGAAACGCTGAAGAAAACGTAAAACTGGAAAAACGGGGTAATTTAAGAAAAAAGTAAAATGAGATCGAGATAAAAGATTAAAAGAATCAAACATGCACACACATCACAAGCTAAAAAAGGCAAACTGAACATAAAAGGCAAACTGAACATAAAGTAAACTACAATCACTGGATTGTCAATACTCTCTTTAAAGTATATTCAGGTGGCGAGAGGCAGCCGCATTCACGGATCCCGATGAAAGTGTACGGGCTCCGTCACCGGCAACAGAGAGGGATGCAGCGGTTTGTTTCACTACATGTTCCCTCCCCTCCTGACTTCGATCTTCTCCTCTCCATCGTCAACGTTCGTCGAAGGCTTCTAACTCTTCCGGCGGTCCCTCACGCTCGGTCCGGCCCATTCACTCCAGACGTATCGGCAGGCACCAGGCTGTAACAGGGGAACACACAGAGATCACGAGAGGAGCGATCGGAGGCCGACCAACTCACGACAGAGGGCAACGGGCGCCACTACAGGTTCCGAGAAGAGGGACGAGCGAGACACGACACCTGCCCTCTAATACCGACCATAACTGTGGCTGGACTAGAGCATAACGGCAACACCCTGCGAAAAGAGCTCAATTAGTACATAGACTTAGCTGTGAACACAATATGCATACAAATGAAAAGATATCCAGTGCAATAAATATATCTAAACCAGAATACAACCTAAATTTAAAAGAAACCCAAATAAACAAAACCAAGGAAGGATAAATGCAAAAAAAAAAAAATAAAATAAAAAAAAGGGCCACACAACGCCATAAGACAAACAATATTAAACAATAAACGAAAATACAAATAAAAATACATTACAGTAAGAAAATATGATGAGAAAGGTGAAGATCAAGGTAATAGTTTTAAATAATATATATATATACAACAAACAAAACAGAACTATAAGATACAGAAATATTGTGCAGTTCAAAACTCAAAAGCAACAAAAGAGGAAGCAGGTCACTGCCCTTTCGAGACATCCTGTAAGATTATAGCTTGTTAGATACACGGCAGCCAGAGAGTAACAGCACTTCAGCAAGATCGTCAGGAACGTCTGGATCAACTGTAGCCTCACCATCTCCCCTAGACTGTGGAAAATGCAGCTCATCACTAACGTCAAAGGGACGTAACTGATTGAGATCGAGCTTGCTTGCCTTCTGTGAAGGAGTAAGATCCCTAATGATCCTTGTCCAGGACCCAGTGACTTCATAATTCTTGCAGGGCCAAACCACTTTCCCTCTCAACCATGCCATTAGCCTGTGGATGGAAAATCGTTGTATAACTGCTCTTGATGCTTAGCAACTCACAGACTTAGAAAAGAGGACATCTTGAATTCTGTGCCATTGGCAATTTTGTAGTGACTTGGGTGGGCCAAACAAGGTCATAAAATGGCGAAGAAAATCTCAGTATGGATAGCACATACCTATTTCCTTCAGTAGTTGTATCAAGCTCAAGGAGATCAAGCGGAAGTGTTGCTGGAAAGCAAGAGCTGCACCTTTATGTCGTTGACAAGCTTGGCAGCTGGCAACATAATCTTTGACGGTACGAAGCATGTTTGCAAAGTAAACATGTCACATAACTACAGTGAGTGCGTTAAGTCCCTTGGTGAGCTGCACTGAGGCTACAATAATGAGCGAGTCGAAGTGCCGCACTACGGAGGGCCTTTGGTACCACTAACTGATGAAGGACCCCATCTGGAAAATGGCACACATGGTAAAGTTTATTTCAAACTCATCTAGGCAAGCGGTAAACGACGCTTGGCAAGTTTTTCCTCTTCTAAGAGTAATTTCCTTCCAAAGGGATCTTCTAACTGCTGAAGTCTGAGTGTTTGAGGTCAATATCTTGAAGCCAGATGGCTGCAATGGCTCTACTATGGGTCAAATGCTCTACTCCCTCGACAACTGCTTCTGCATCAATTGACAGTAAAGGACTACAGGAACACAGGAAAATACAAAGCAGTAAAAGGAGCAAAATAAATGGAATACTAAAATCAAACAAACTGATTAAACACGTAAGTAACATTAAGAACACAAAGTAGTAAAAAAACCAGGAAAAAATCACAGACCAAAAGATGTGGGAGGCTATACATATCACACATACAGGACGGAGTTAAACCTTTAAAAACATAAAGGAAAGGCAACAGCAACGGGGTGAAGGCCGGTGCAAAGAAAACGAGCTTAATAAACAAACAAGACTTACCCTCATTACTAATGAACTGATAAAGCCAACGGCTTTCTACAATCACTCCCACTGACGTCCACCATAAAAATATATAGTTGTAGTGATTTGCAACGCCCCCGGGTTGTGGTAGCGGGCGTGCCATGGTGTAGGGCTGCAGTACTGCCAACCTTATTCTTTAGGCATCGTTTGGGTGATTGCGTCCCCGAGTCTGACTCTTCATGTTCTAATATTTTAAACCTTACCACAGATACTGGGTAAGATAAAAAAAAAAAAAAATGAAATAAGCAAGACATGAAAAAATAAAACTGACTGAGGGTGGGGGTAAACAAGAGAATTCTGATCATTTATACATTAATTTAGGCACCAGATTATCTTAATTCAGTTTGTATGTATAGCATGTGCACTTGGCCACGAGAAAAGAGAGCCCTAGTACAATGTGCGGCCCCTTTTAAAGTTAGAGGGCGCGCACGGTCTCTATGAACGAGTTATATTAAAGCTTCCCCGTAACCAATTAAATAAGGATAGTAAAAATAATTAGAAGATAAAACGATAACCAAAATATTACGAAGTGATAAAGATGCTGAAAATTAAGTAAAATTGACAGTAAAGGACTACAGGAACAAGAAATACAAGCATTAAAAGGAGGAAAATAAATAGAATACTAACTTTAGAAAAAAAGAGTAAAATGAGGACGAGATAAAAGATTAAAAGAATCAACACATGCACACACATCACACAAGATAAAAGGCAAACTGAACATAAAAAGGCAAACATCACACAAGCTAAAAAGCCAAACTGAACATAAAGTAAACTACAATCACTGGATTGTCAATACTCTCTTTAAAGTATATTCAGGTGGCGAGAGGCAGCCGCATTCACGGATACGGGCTCCGTCACCGGCAACAGAGAGAGAGGCAGCAGTTTCTTTCCACTACATCATCCCTCCCTCCTGACTTCGATCTTCTCCTCTCCATCGTCAACGTTCGTCGAAGGCTTCTAACTTTCTCCGGCGGTCCCTCACGCTCGGTCCGGCCCATTCACTCCAGAACGTATCGGCAGGCACCGGGCCACGAGAGGAGCGATCGGAAGCCGACCACCCACGACAGAGGACAACGGCCGCCACTACAGGTCCTGAGAAGAGGGACGAGCGAGACACGACCATGGACAGACGCCGACACCTGCCCTCTAATACCAACCATAACTGCGGCTGGACTAGCGCATAACGGCAACACCCTGCGAAAAGAGCTCAATTAGTACATAGACTTAGCTGTGAACACAATATGCATACAAATGAAAAGATATCCTGTGCAATAAATATATCTAAAATCAGAATACAACCTAAAATTAAAAGAAACTCAAATAAAACAAAACCAAGGAAGGGTAAAAGCAATAGAAAAAAATAAAAAATAAAAAAAACAGGCCAGACAAGGCCATAAGACAAACAATATCAAACAATGAAATGAAAAAAAAAAAAAAATACTGTACAGTAAGAAAATATGATGAGCAGGGATAAGATCAAGGTATAGTTTTAAATAAAAATAAAAAACAGAAAAAAAATATATATATACAACAAACAAAACAGAACTAAAAGATTCATAAATAATGTGCAGTTCAAAAGCAACAAAAGAGGAAGCAGGTCACAGCCCTTTCGAGGCATCCTGTAAGATTATAGCTTGTTAGGTACACGGCAGCCAGAGAGTAACAGCACTTCAGCAAGATCGTCAGGAACGTCTGGATCATCTGTTGGGGAAGGGTAACCATTAGCCTCACCATCTCCCATAGACTGTGGAAAGTGCAGCTCATCACTGACGTCGAAGGGACGTACTGATGAGACGAAGCTTGCGTTCCGTCTGTGGAGGAGCAAGATCCTTAATGATCCTTGTCACAGGACCCAGTGACTTGATAATCCTTGCAGGGCCAAACCACTTAGGACCAAGTACAGTACGACGTCGTCTACCTCCCTATTTAGAAAAATCTTTAAAGAGTACAAGGTCACCTATATTAGCCGCAAACTTTCTTTTGATTGTGTGCTTATTGTAATCCCTGGTCCATTTTTCACAGGCCTGGGGGACGTTTCTGCAACATGCATCGAGCTTCTTGTAGCCGCTGGATCCCCATCCATATAGTTTGTGTTTACCTGAGGAAAGCTTCCATGGTGACCCATTACAAGGTACAATGGTTGTTCTCCTGTAGACCTATGAACAACTGTATTAACAGTAAGACGAACATAGGGAAGCAGTTCATCCCACTCATGAGGGAAAGTCTAGTAGAGTGGCTAGGGCGTTTTTCACCACCACTCGGTTGGTCCTTAGGACCAAGTACAGTACGATGTCGTCTACCTCCCTGTTTAGAAAAATCTTTAAAGAGTACAAGGTCACCTATATCAGCCACATTTTTTTTTTTTTTTTTTTTTGTGTATGTGCCTATTGTAATACCTGGTCCATTTTTCACAGGCCTGGACGGACGTTTCTGTAGCAATACGTCGAGCTTCCTGTAGCTGCTGGACATATGCAGCTTCTGGATCCACCTCCATATAGTTTGTGTTTACCTGAGGAAAGCTTCCATGGTGACCCATTACAAGGTACAATGGTTGTTCTCCTGTAGACCTATGAACAGCTGTATTAAAAGCAAGACGAACATAGGGAAGCAGTTCATCCCAATCATGAGGCAAAGTCACCAGTAGAGTGGTTAGGGCGTTTTTCACCACAATCGGTCCTCTCAACCATGCCATTAGCCTGTGGATGGAAAATCGTTGTATACACCCTGCCGTTACAACTATGAGGGTAAGTTGTGAAAAGGGGCTTTTTATTGAGGAACTTGTGGAACTCACCCCTTAATTTGGAAGTAAACTGCATAGCTCTGTGAGCGTATCTCCCTGGGAATGCCTACCAGAGAAAATCACTAGTAAAGCCTTGGCTACAGACACTGAATCAATGTCTTTTACTGGAGTGTGTTAGGGATCGCAACACGAGAAAAGTTTGTCATAAAAGGTTTTGGCTATAATGGGGCTGGATTTATCATGACTTTACTGGACATTCTCTAGCACTTCTCACAAGATCTGCAGTTGTCTTTGATGTCAGCACCCATTCCAGGCCAATAAAATTGTTCTCTTACCTTAATTTCTGTCTTACGGTGTGAGAAATGGCCTGCAAGTGGACTTTCATGCACTAGACTGAGAATTATCTTCCGGCAGTCAGCAGCTACAACCAGAGAGGTTTCGCCTTTCACAGACTTTGCAATTCACACGGGAGCCGTAGATCAAACCATTCCTTACCTCATATTTATACACACCAGCCATCGCGCATGCTTTCTGTTTCCCCAGCATTAGCTTTGCACCTGACACCTGACAAAGATGGACGAGTTGACTGGAGTTTGACCAATTCCGAAGGTGTGATATTGAGAGCTTCTAACTTTGCTAATACTAGAGGATGGACTCTCTTAATTTTACATGATCTAGTTTCAACTGCTTCAACATATTCATCAGTAACATTAGTCATTTGTGTAACTGGTACAGTACACGGTATAGTTTCAATATGGTCAGACACAGCTCAACTGGTAGTAGATTTACTAGTAACAGCATCAGGGTTATGATCTTTTAACACCTGGAATGTTCCCGATTAACACAGAGCAAACTTTGATTTCTGCCCTTACAGCTTTAACCCATCCAACATAATATGGACATCGAATGAAACATTTAACTAGAGGGAAAGTGTCTGTATGCCAAGATAATAAGAAACTCTAGTCCACTGACATGATGTCAGGTCAACATCCTGGAGTAAGTGTTCAGCAGCAATAACAAGAACAGCCGGGAATCTCGGAGCTTTGCCGAGAACCAAGAACCATTGATGGTGCCACAAGTTAAGAATTTACCAGGCGAGTTGTCATCAAATGAAAAATTGATGGTAGAACTAGATTGTCGTTTGAAAGCAAAAGGATTTTTAGGGCAACGTGGTCTGATGTGCCCAACTTCACCACAACCATGACATGTTACTTTAGGTCTCGGAGCTTTCTCCTCAGCTTCTTCTGGAACCAACCATTTGGTCTGAACCATCCTCTTACCTCTGTGGAGACCGGTGTTCGATTTCGTGTGAGATCCATGAGCAGGAGTCCAAGTATCTGCAAAACTCACAGCTTCATCAGGAGTAGACGTGGTTCTCTCTCAGAAACTTGCCAATATCTGGGAAACGCAATACTTTAGCTGGTCTAATATCATAAAAGAATGTGAATTCTCATAAGATTTCTCTATATTACTATGCGTTTGTGTTTGTGTGTGTATGTTTGTGTGTCGTTTTTTTTTTTGTGTTTTCCTGTTTGTTTGTGTGTGTGTGTGTTTGTATGTGGTGTCTGTTTGTATGTGGTGTGTGTTTTTATGTGGTGTGTGTTTGTATGTGATGTGTTTGTATGTGGTGTGTGTGTGTTTGTGTGTGTTTGTTTGTGGGTGTGTATATGTGTTTCTTTGTGTGTTTGTTTTGTGTGTGTGTGTTTTCACGTGTGTTTGTGTGTGTGTTTATGTGTATGTTTATTTGTGTTTGTGTGTTTCTTTATGTCTTTGTGAGTGTGTGTGTTTGTCTCTGTGTGTGTGTGTGTGTTTTTGTGTGTGTGCGCATGGCACAGCGCTGTGAAGCATCATCCTCCAGTGTGACAATTTCGTCTATGTTTTCCATGTTTTCTATGGTGTGTGTTTGTATGTGGTGTGCGTTTGTATGTGGTGTGTGTTTGTATGTGGTGTGTGTTTGTATGCGGTGTGTGTTTGTATGTGGTGTGTTTGTGCGTGTGTGTCTGTGCGTGCGTGTGCTTTTTTGGGATGGAGTTTCTTTGTGTGTTTGGTGTGTATGTGTGTTGTTTTGTGTGTGTTTAGCGTGTGTTGTGCGGTGTTTGTGTTGTGTTATTGTGTCTTTGTGTGTGCCTTTTGTGTGCGTTTTTGTTTGTGTGAGAAGTTGTGTGCATATTTTGTGTGTGTGATTTGTGTGTTTTATGTTTGTGTGTTTTGG
>NW_023658835.1:75317-79786 GCF_015228065.2 Penaeus monodon | reverse complement strand
ATGATGATGATTATGATGATGATTATGATGATGATGATGGTGATGATATGATAATGCTGCTGCTATGCTATGATGATAATAATGATGATGATGATAACACGAAACACTGTGACACTATGCATGATGGCCCTGTCATTGCAACTGTAGTGGACTTGGTGGTATGATACCAGATACTATCTTTCTTTTTTGAAAAGAATGTTTATTGATTTCTTCCTCGGCAGCCTGCATGATCCTTAGACCCTCTCATGAAAAACACCCCTCCGACTTTGCCGAAATAACCGAGTGGGAACTAAGTAATGCCCTTCTGAAAGGTAAGGCAACCGCCCCTGGCGAGATGGCATTACTTACAGCGTCCTTCGTCACATTGCTCAGTACCAGGCAACCCACTTTTGCACCTGCATAGACTAGCCTATCACAAGGAATCATCCCAAGCTCCTGGTACTAAAACCTAATCATTCCCCATACCTAAACCTAATACTGACAAATACATCCCATTTCCTTGACCTCCTGTCTGTGCAAAGATACTTGAGAGGATAATACTGAACAGAGCTTATGTATCGCATAAATGCTAAGTTATCCCCAGACTGTATGGATTTCTCCCAGGCGCTAGCAGTCAGCACTGTTTTGCAGAATAATTAACAAACACAAACCCAGGCATGCAAACCGTATTTCTTGATCTTAAATCTGCCTTTATATTGCAAACAGAGAAATAATTCTTGAGCAACTAGCTACTTTTGGTATTCAGGGAAAACTGTTAAGATGGATTCACATGTATCTATTGAATCGGTCGGCTCAGGTTCTCTACAGGGGCATTAAGAGTACTCATACAAAAGCATTTGAACTCGGCACACCTTAGGGAGGTGTACTTAGCCCCATGCTATTTAACATCTTAATGCACAGATTACTAGGCGATATACCACTTGAGGGCAATGACTCTATTATTTGCTATGCCGATGATATTTGCATTAAATCCTCATCCGAGGAAAGAATACAAGAGATTCTAGATATACTCTCAGCGAGGGCTATTGAGTGTGGCTTGATAATCTCGACTGAAAAAACAAGGTTCTGACCCAAACGACAATCCCTCTGCCAAGGTTTCATATAAGTGACACTGAGCTAGATCTCTGCCATCAATACAAATACCTTGGGGTGATTGTCAATGATGCAGAGTTCATCAAAACCTGAAGAAAAGGCTGTGGGAGCGGCTGAAGCCACTTAGGACACTTGTTGGCAAAGACCATGGTATCAATGTCAATATTGCAAGACTCTTTTACTTGTCATACATACGGTCATTCATAGATTATCATACCTTGCACCTAGTGTTGTTCAAGGAATCAGAGTTGACTAGTTTAGAACATATACAAAATGAAGACATGAGGATCATTCTTGGTGCCCCTAGAACAACAAGAATTGTGAATATGAGAACCGAACTAAACTTACCCTCTTTTTACGAAAGAATATTATATATAAATACCACATTTGGTGTCAAATCAATTATAGAATCCCTCTATTGTACAGAGTTCCAAGGACAACTAAAACACAGAACAGAAGAGCTAACTTTGCATGACAACACCGATTCATACTCAAATCCATGGATACAAGTAACATGTAAACACTTATCTCAGCTGAACATACCCATAACTAAGACCCTACATGGACGTTCTGTACCACCGTGGAAAATGTCGGACCTAAGTGTATATTATACGACTGCCCCCAAAAAAGACAGTGTCCCCCCTGCTATACTTAAGCAGTATGCACTGTTCAATTATAAATGAGCATCTTGAAACTCTGTCCAATGCATATGATTGCTACACTGACGGGTCCTTGCAGTCTGGGAGTAGAGCAAGATGTGCTTTTGTTGTATATAAAAAACAATATCTTGAAGCACCAGGATTGTAGGAGGGTTCACGACTGGGCTAGCACTGCGCAAATTGAGTTGGCAGGAATACTCATGGCCACCGAATTTCTATTGAATCAAGGCTCGGGGGTAATATTCTGTGATTCACAGAGTGCTCTCCAGGCTCTGAACAAAAAGGTGCAGTTAATATCGCAAATGACATCAGGATAAACGTGTATCGTGCAAAAGAACGAGGCCATGATATACTTTTGTGTGGATTCCATCGCATGTTGGAATCCCCAGGCATGATCATGCTGATCGCCTGGCAAAGTCAGCATGTGACAAGCAAAGTGTGGATATAGATCTTGGGTACCTATTTCCAGGATTTTATACAGTATTAAAGCTTCCTTTAAAGAGGACTTGACTGAGTTGATTATTCCTCAACGCCCTGAAAGCTGTAGCATAAAGCACTATGACCGGTTTGCGCAAGATTCATTCACCTATGGTTTATATAAAACAAGAACAAGGCAGTGTGATATTGTGACCGCAAGAATCAGGCTTGGATATAGATTGTATTGGCAGCTCAGTACAGTTTGTAATGTCGAAGAAACTAAGTGTAAAATGTGTAATGAAGAATATAAGCGAACACTTGTACATTATATCTCAGAGTGCCATGTGTTACAGCCTTTCAGACCACCTAGCATGAGGTATGGAGAACTATGTAACTATTTCATATCCTCTGATGTCTTAGAAGATATACTTTATATTATATCCTAAATTTGGAATTAGCATCACATTGACTGCATATCAAATGTAGCAGTGCCTTTCCACGCCTAAGCTGTACGCCGGCGTGGCAGATGAGTAGATAAACGACTGTGTAATTGTTCCTTTCTTTAATTGATATAGTACTTATCATAATAATGTTATAGCCTAAAATTGAAATGTAATACCATTATATGTTATATCCATGCATCAAATGTACCACACCTTGCCCACGCCTGTGCAGTTAGCCAGGGTGGTAAATAAAGAACTAAACTAATTACTTGTACGTATCGAAAGATGGATGGGCGACCGATAGCCATTGCTACTTTAAGGACACCTTCATTCCTGGCTTGCACTATGGACTTTGATAAATATACTTACTCAAATTACAAGATCATTAAAGCTTATTTCACTATAATCCGCTATTTTGATCACCAAGATGAAGTCCCAGCGTTAAGAGGAGATTTGAACTTATGAAAAAAAGGCTTATAACATGGGTATGGCTCAAAGTTTTCTTTCATTTACGTAATGATTTTACTATTTTCGAAAATAACAATGCGGTATTGCTTAGCCATTAATAAAGAATTAGAATTTTATCATTTGTTAAGATACACATCTTGCCTCCTGTATTCCTTAGAGCAAAGGTGTATAATTAGTTGGTTCTTACTTTTTCGGGCAGTTGCTGCTGCAGGTTGAAGCGGGAGGCGCTCTAGACCGGGGCTATCCTCTATTTTTTGTGTGTTGCGACTCATAATTGGCTAATCGAGTGATACTACAGCACGCTTCGATTGACGTACTTGGTTGCGAGAACAGTTATTAGTGGCCAGGTATTCATGCTAATGTGTATATAATATTCGAGCAAGTGAACGACATGCTGGTGCTCTCCTCTTCGTTTAATCTATTTTCAGGAGTGGTTTTAATTTTCAAGTCCGCCAGCAAAGCAAAATTCTTCATTTTTTACGTGTGTCTATGTAATGTTCTCAATAAAACTGTCTTAAAGGAACTAGTTTACCGTTCCTTTATAGTATTTTTCTATCTAATAAAATCTGACTCATACTCTTGTTTTATGAACACTAGACTTACAATTCTTCATTTGTAATAAAAAAATTCTGGTGTTCTGTGATCTTTTTTTTTTCCAATTGAATAAATAATTAGGCTTACTGATGACTTGGAAGTGAATAAGTAATTAAATTGAATAAATAATCATGAATACTCTGAGATAACACGGGTGAAATTCCCTTGCTCGTCTTCCCCGCTCACGTTACGTCTTACAATTTTTTTTATTGGTTTGGTTATTTAGAATTATCCGCCGCGATGGTTTTGTCTCGCTGGTTCACATATTCTACACTACAAACACTCCAACATTCGTACATAATCTTTTCCTCTTTTCCACAATCCGCTTACACATTATCTTCTCCCAAAGCATACCTCGGTCCCGTACGTATCAAACGGGTGGTGGCAGTGAGCGCTACTCTTATATGCTTCTGTCCCCACTCGGCACGAATGATGGAATAACAGTACTGGTATGGAATGAAGATCGTACACTACATAACGACATTATATTACACTACAATCATCCACTAATAGTAACAACAACAACAACAATAATAATAATGATAATAGTAATAATAATAATAGTAATAATAATTATGATTATAATTATAATTATAATTATAATTATAATAATAGTTGTAGTAATAATAAATCAACATATCAATAAGGATAATAATGACAATAGCAATAACTATGATAATAATAATGATAATAATGATGATGATGAGGAGGATGATAATGATGATGATGATGATGATGAGGAGGAGGAGGAGGAGGATAATGATGATGATGATGATGATGATGATGATGATGATGA
>NW_023658835.1:65317-72817 GCF_015228065.2 Penaeus monodon | reverse complement strand
ACAACAACAACAACAAAAACAACAATAACAACAACAACAATAACAACAATAACTTTAATAATAATAGTAATAATAACAATAAATATAATAATGATAATAATGATGATAATGATAATAATAATAATAATAATAATGATAATAATAATAATAGTAATAATAATAACAATAATAATAATAATAATAATAATAATAATAATAGTAATAATAATAATGACAATATTAATAATAATAATAATGACATCACTACTACGACTATTACTACTACTAATAATAATAACAGCAGTAATGATAATGACAAGAACAATGAAATGATAATAGTAACAATAATAATGATGAGAATGATGAGGATGACGATGATCTAATAATAACAATAATAATAATTATCATAACAACAACAATAATTGTAATAATAGTGACAATAGTAATCATTATCATAATCATCATTATCAAGATGAAAAATTATAACGATAAGAGAATTAGTAATAAGGCTAATGACAGTGGCAATAATGTTAATGATAATAATCATAGTAAACATATTGACATAGCAGTAGTAGTCCACATGGATGAAACCTAATAAGAATTCGATTTTGCTTAAATGGATGTGGAAATCCAGTGTATTATATCACCTCAGTGACCCTCCATAACATGGACCTGTAAGCCCATCATGTTTTTTACACACACAAACACACACACACAAAAAATATCTATACATATATATATATATAATATATATATATAATATATATTTTAAAATAATAATATAATATATTTAGTATAATTAATTATATATAATATAATATTATATTTATATATATATATATAAAATTATTTTAAATTTATATATAATAATAAAATTTATAATATATTTATAAATATATATTATATATATATATTAAAATATATAATAATATAAACACACACACACAACACAACCACCCACACACACACACACACAACTACACACACAATAAATTATATATATATATAATATAATTTTATATATATTATTATTTTTTTTTTTTTTTCCTCTCTCTCTCTTTCTAAAAACGAGGGGGTTTCCGGTAGTTTGCCACCCAATGCGTCTCCTTAAGGTGGCAAAGAAACTCATAAATTTTAAAAGGGAGCGCGGTGGTTATTAAGAAAATTTCCGTCGTCGAAAGTAGTGATGGGAAAAAGATTAAAAAGCATTTTGGACACAACAAATACACACACACAACGACACACACCACTATTTTTAATACACACACACAAACACACGCAACCCCTACACACACACCACATAAACACACACCCCACCACAAACACACAACACACACACACACACATATAATATGTTTTTAAAAATTATATAATTTAAAATTTTATATATATATATATATATATATATATATTCTACACCACACACACACCACACCACACAAAAACCCCCACACACAACACACCATATATATATTATTATATATATATATAAATATAATATAATATTATATAAAATTTTGTGTGTGTGTGTGTGTGTGTGTTGGTTTGGGGTTTTGGGGTTTTGTGTGGTGTATGATATATATATTATATATAATATTATATATAAAATATTTTATATATATATTTTACATATTATATGTGTGTGTGTGTGTGTGTGTTTTGTGTGTGTGTGGGGTGTGTATGTGTGTGTGTGTGTGTATGTGTGCGGGTTTGTGTTGGTATTTTAAAAGTTGTTTGTCTGTCTGTGTGTGTGTAGTTTGTGTGTCAATATCTTTTTATATCAATTACCATCACTACTTTGCGACGGAAATTTACTTAAAAAAACCACCGCTGCTCCATTAAAGATTTTTTGGTTTTTGCCCCCTTTTAAAGGGACGCATTGGCTGGCAATTTTCTTACCGAGAAACCACTCGTCTTGAGAAAGAGAGAGAGAGAGATAAAAAAAAATAATAATATATATATATTATAAAATTATATATATATATAAAATGTGTGTGTGTGTGTGTGGGGGTGTGGGGGGGGGTTTTGGTGTTTTTGGTGTGGTGGGTGTGTGTTTATATATTATATATATAAAATATATTATATATATTAATTATATATAATAATATTAATGTATATATATATAATATAAATATTATAAAATATATTATATATATATAATATATTATAATATATATATGTATATATATACATAAAATATATATATATATTAAAATTATATAATATTAAAAATATATATATATTATATAATATTAAAATAATGTATACTATTTAGGGGTTTGGGGGTTTGTGTGTGTAAGACATATAGGCTTTCATGGTCCATGTTTTGGAGGATCACTGAGGTTTCATAATGACACTTGTTCCTTTCATCATTTAAGGCAAAATCGAATTTTTATTAGGTTTTTTACCATGTGACTACTATGCTATGTCAATTTTACTATGATTTTTATCATTAAAATTATTGCCACGTCATTAGCCTTATTACTAATTCTCTTATCGTTATAATTTTTTCATTTGATAAATTTATTATGATAATGATTACTATTGTCACTTTTTTACTATTGTTTTGTTATGAAATTATTTTATTGTTTTTTTTTAGATCATCGTATCCTCACTTTTCATCATTTTATTTTTACTATTATCATTTTTTTTGTTCTTGTCATTATCATTACTGTGTTATTTTATTAGTAGGTTTAAAAGTCGTGTAGTGTGTCATTATTTTTTATTAAATTTTCATTATTATTTTATTTTAATTATTATTAATTATTTTTTATTTTTATTTATTTTTAATTTTTATTATTATTTTTACATTATTTTTTATTATTATTATTATTATTATTTCTATTTTTTTTATTTTTATTATTATTATTATTATTAAAGTTATTGTTGTTATTGTTGTTGTTGTTATTGTTGTTTTTGTTGTTGTTGTTGTTATCATTGATGTTGTTATTATTACTATTATTATTTTGTTTATGATTATTAAATTTTTTATATTCATTATTATTTCTAATTCTACAATTATCATCATTATCTATTTATTTTTATTATTGTTATTATTATTATTATTATTATTATTATTATTATTATCATTATTATTATTATTATTATCATTATTATTATTGTCATTATTATTTTGTTTTTATTTTTATATAATAATTATTATTAGTGTGCAAATACGAACATAAATAAGAATCACAATAAATGTGCTTCAATCATACCCTTATAACATATCAGTCCACTCTTATCAGTCCCTTTATTAGATATTTTTATGTCTAATGACGGGGTTTCCTGATGTTTTTGATGTGTTACTTTCGTTTCACCAAATACCTATTTTCAGATTTGCGGTGAAGACCCGAATGTTTTGTTGCAGCATCCAATTGCTCATAATGATTTTGCGTACAATGAGTTTCAAGATGATACACAGCAAGACATATAAATTCATTCTTGGAAGCGCAATAGCATCCAATTTACGTTCTCTTCAGCTGTAAGGAATCGTAATCTGCCTCAGGAAACGGATAGAGTCCTGAAATGATTTAAAGTTTGATTAAAAGTTAAATCAAGCATATCAAAATAAGAACCCGTGATGAGGGGTATTGTGAAGCCATCACCTTAAACAAAATTGACAGAAAAGTTATGTGTATAGTTATGAGAATTTTGTAAACATCATAAAACAATAATAATAATGATGATAACAATAATGATAATGATAATAATAATGATAATAATAATAATAATGATAATGATAATGATAATGATAATGATAATGATAATGATAATAATAATAATAATAATAATAATAATAATAGTAATAGTAATAGTAATAATAATGAGGATAACAACAGTAATAATTATGATAATTATGATAATAATATAATAATATAATGATAATAAATAATAATATATTTTTTTTCTTTCTTTCTTTTTTTTCTTTTTTTTTTTACTAATCTTCTTTCCACGCCCAGGAACTGGGTTTGCCTGCCACGCTCCCTTTAGGAACTTTGCTTCCTTCCACGCTCCATCTAGAAATTGGGTCTTCCTGCCACGCCCTATAGGAAATGGGGTCTTCCTGCACGCCCCCAATAGGAATTGGATCTTCTGTCATGCCCCAGTAGGAATAGGGTTTTCCTGTCATGATCCTTCTAGGAATTGGGATTTTCCTGTCACGCTAGGAATTGGATCTTCGGTCCTGCCCCCTGTAGGAATAGGGGCTTCTGCCATGCTCCCTCTAGGAATTGGACCTTTCTGTTATATCCCCTCTTGGAATGCTTCATTCTTCCCCCTTGCATCTCTCGATAAAATTCCCACCGCGCTGATGGTTTTTAGGGATAGCGAAGTTGTTCAATAATAACAGAAATTAGAAAGCATAAATGGACTATTGAACATTTAAATTATTACTTTTGCGCGAATAACTGAGAGAAATTCCTACATACTCTCCTAGAGTTCGCGCCCTCATGGAAATTACGAGCATCCCCCGAGCTTAAGAACCATTGTCTTACACCCATAGTCTCCCAATCACTCACAATCGGCGCAAATTTCCTAAACTTGACCGAATTACCAGGAATTCCGGAAGGATTACGATCAACGGACAGAAAAATTCATAAAATGGAATTAATCGCGTTCCCTCTAATTAAAAAAGTTTTTTTCAATCCAGTCTTCGAACCCTGCAGAGAACAAAAAGCCAATCGAAAACGAAGGTCCGCGCAGTCTTTTGTGCTTTTTTAATTGCGACGTTTAAAGCCCGAGGGGGACTTTTTTGTTTTCTCATTTCACTTAATTTATTTGGTTATCAATCATTATTTAAAATTAAATATATTATCTTTAAAAACTTTCTTGTTTATGCTAAATGAATTATGTTTATTTTTGGATTAATTATGTTTTTTTTCAGGTTATTGGTATAAAAGTACAATATTATATATAATAATTATTTTATTATTTATATTATATAATATATATAATATATTTATTTTTATATATTAAAATTTTCCCTCTCCCCTCTTTCTCCCCTTTTTTTTCTCTTTTTTCTTTTCTGCCCTTTCTCCCCTCTCCCCTCTTTTCCCTCTCTTCTCTCTTCTTCTCTCTCTTCTCTTTCTTTTTTTCCCCTACTTTTCTCTCCATAAACAGTCTGGATTATCTTTGAATTTTTAAAAAGTTATTGTTGTTTTTTGTAATATTATTGCTACAATATTGTTGTTATTTCTAATATTATTGAAACTGTTTTTTTGTTGTTTTTTAGTTTTCGCTTTATCATTATCATGATTTTCATCATCATCATCATCTCATCACTCATCATCATCATCATCATCATCATCATCATCATCATCTCATCATCATCATCATCAATCACATCATATTATCCCCTCCTCCTCCTCCTCATCATCATCATCATCAATTATATCTCCTATCATCATCTAATTATCATTATTATATCATGTTATTGCTTTTGTCTTTATTATCCTTTTTGATATGTTGATTTATTATTACTAAACTATTATTATAATTAAATTAAAATTTATAATTATAACTAAATTATTAAATTTATTTTTTTACTATTATCTTATTATTTTGTTTTTGTTGTTGTTACTATTATGGATGATTGTAGTGTAATATAAATGTCGTTATGTAGTGTACGATTTTTTATTCCTACCAGTACTTTATTCCCATTCGTGCCGAGTGGGGGCAAACATTAAGAGTAGCGCTCACTGCCACCACCCGTTTGATACGTACGGGCCGAGGTAAAAGCTTTGGGAGAAATAATGTTAAGCGGATTGTGGAAAAAAGGAAAGATTATTACGAATGTGGGGGTTTTTAGTGTAGAATATGTGAACCAGCGAGACAAAACCATCCCCCCCCGGTAATTCTAAATAACCAACCCAAAAAAAAAAAATGTAAACGTAAATGAGCGGGGAAACGACAAGGGAATTTTCACCCGTTTATCTCAGATTATTTATGATTATTTATTCAATTTAATTACTTATTCACTTCCAAATCATCAGTAAACCAAAATTTTTATTCATTGTGAAACAAGAAAAAATACGAACACCAAATTTTGTTTTTTTTTTACAAATTGAAAAATTGTAAGTCTAGGTTCATAAAAAAGAGTTGGTCAGATTTTATTAGATAAAAAATCTAAAGGAAAGGTAAAAAATAGTTCCTTTAAGCAGTTTTTTTTTGGAACATTACATAGACACACTAAAAAATGAAAAATTTTTTCTTTGCTGGCGGGGCTTGAAAATTAAAACCCTCCTGAAAATAGATTAACGAAAAGGAGGCCCAGCATTCGTTCCTTGTCGAATATATTACCATTAGCTAATACCTGGCCACTAATTAATGTTTTCGCAACCAAGTACGTCAATCGAAGCGTGCGTTAAACACTGTTTGCCAATTTTGAGTCGCAAAAAACAAAAAAAAGAGGATAGCCCCGGTCTAAGCGCCTCCCGCTTCAACCTGCAGCACATGCCCGAAAAAGTAAGAACCAAATAATTATACACCTTTCTCTAAGGGAAAACAGGGGAAAAATTTTTTCTTAACAAAAGTAAAAATTTTAATTCTTATTAATGGGTAAGCAAACCGCATTGTATTTTTGAAAATAGTTTAAAAACATTTCGTAAAAGAAAGAAAACTTTTAGCCTCCCATGTTATAAACCTTTTTTTCATAAGTTCAAATCTCCTCTTAAAGCTGGGGCTTAATTTTGGGGATCAAAATAGCGGATTTTAGTGAAAAAAGCTTTAAAGATCTTGTAATTTGAGTAAATATATTTATCAAGTCCATAGTGCAAGCCAGGAAAAAAGAAGGTGTCCTTAAAGTAGCAATGGCTATCGGTCGCCCTCCCTCTTTCGATACGTACAAGTAATTGTTTTTGTTTTTTATTACCACCCCGGCTAATGCCAGGCGTGGGGAAGTTGGGACATTTGATGCTGGATATAACAATATGGTTACATTTCAATTTTAGGCTATAAATTATTATGAAATTTCATATCATTAAAGAAAGGAACAAATTTCACAATCGTTTATCTACTCATCTGCCACCCGGCGTCAGCTTAGGGGTGGAAAGCAGCCCCATTTGAATGCAGTCATTGATGCTACTTCCAAAAATTTTGGGGTATAATTTAAAATATTTTCTAAGACACAGAGGGTATGAAAAATTACATAGTTCTCCATACCCATGTAGGTGGTCTGAAAGGCTTAAAACGGCCTCTGGGGATATAATGTCAAGTGTTCGCTTTTTATTCTTCATTACCATTTTACACTTTTTCTTCACATTACAAAAATGTTTCTGAGTGCCAAAACAATCTAATCCCAAACCTGATTCTTCGGTCACAATACACACTGCCCTTTTTCTTGTTTTTTTATAAAACCCTAGTTTAATGAATCTTGCCAACCGGGCAAGTGCTTTTTGCTACAGCTTTCAGGGCTTGAGAATTTCAACTCAGTCAATCTCTTTAAAAGGGAAACTTTAATACTGTATAAAAACCGGAATAGGTACCCCCAAATCTATATCCACACTTTTCTTGTCACATGCT
>NW_023658835.1:50735-55735 GCF_015228065.2 Penaeus monodon | reverse complement strand
GAACTGGGTTTGCCTGCCACGCTCCCTTTAGGAACTTTGCTTCCTTCCACGCTCCATCTAGAAATTGGGTCTTCCTGCCACGCCCCTTGTAGGAATGGGATCTGCTATACCCCCAATAAGAAATGGGGTCCTACCGACACGCCTCCTCTAGGAATTGGATCTTCTTATCATGCTCCCAGTAGGAATAGGGTTTTCCTGTCATGATCCTTCTAGGAATTGGGATTTTCCTGTCACGCTAGGAATTGGATCTTCGGTCCTGCCCCCTGTAGGAATAGGGGCTTCTGCCATGCTCCCTCTAGGAATTGGACCTTTCTGTTATATCCCCTCTTGGAATTGCTTCATTCTTCCCCCTTGCATCTCTCGATAAAATTCCCACCGCGCTGATGGGTTTTTAGGGATAGCGAAGTTGTTCAATAATAACAGAAATTAGAAAGCATAAATGGACTATTGAACATTTAAATTATTACTTTTGCGCGAATAACTGAGAGAAATTCCTACATACTCTCCTAGAGTTCGCGCCCTCATGGAAATTACGAGCATCCCCCGAGCTTAAGAACCATTGTCTTACACCCATAGTCCTCCCCAATCACTCACAATCGGCGCAAATTTCCTAAACTTGACCGAATTACCAGGAATTCCCGGAAGGATTACGATCAACGGACAGAAAAATTCATAAAATGGAATTAATCGCGTTCGCCTCTAATTAAGAAAGTTCTTCAATCAGCAGTCATTAACGAACGCATGACAGAGAGACAAAGAGCCAATCGCAACGAAGTGTCCGGCGCAGTCTATTGTGCTCTTTTAATTGCGACGATTAAGCCCGAGAGGACTTTTTTGTATTACTTCATTTCACTTTAATTATTATGGTTATCATTATCATTATAGTATAATTAATATCATTATCATTACTATTCTTGTTTTATGTCTATAATTGTAATTATGTTTACTGTTATGAGGATGATTATGATTGTGTTTCCAGGTATATGTTATATAGTACATATATATATATATATATATATATATTATATTATATATATATATATTCCCTCTCTCCCTCTTTCTCTTCTCTTTTTTCTCTTTTTCTCTTTTTCTGTCTCTTTCTCTCTTCTCTCTCTCTCTCTCTCTCTCTCTCTCTCTCTCTCTCTCTCCTCCTCTCTCTTTCTTTCTTCCTTCCGTATCTTTCTCTCTCCATGAACACGTCTGGCATCTATCTTTGTAACATTTTAAAAGTTATTGTTGTTATTTGTAATATTATTGCTACAAATATTGTTTGTTATTTCTAATATTATTGTAACTGATATTGTTGTTGTTATTAGTTTTTCGCATTATCATTATCATGATTTCATCATCATCATCATCATCATCATCATCATCATCATCATCATATCATCATCATCTCTCCTCATCATCATCATCATCATCATTATCATCCTCCTCATCATCATCATTATTATCATTATTATTATCATAGTTATTGCTATTGTCATTATTATCCTTATTGATATGTTGATTTATTATTACTACAATATTATTATAATTATAATTATAATTATAATTATAATCATAATTATTATTACTATTATTATTATTACTATTATCATTATTATTATTGTTGTTGTTGTTGTTACTATTAGTGGATGATTGTAGTGTAATATAATGTCGTTATGTAGTGTACGATCTTCATTCCATACCAGTACTGTTATTCCATCATTCGTGCCGAGTGGGGACAGAAGCATATAAGAGTAGCGCTCACTGCCACCACCCGTTTGATACGTACGGGACCGAGGTATGCTTTGGGAGAAGATAATGTGTAAGCGGATTGTGGAAAAGAGGAAAAGATTATGTACGAATGTTGGAGTGTTTGTAGTGTAGAATATGTGAACCAGCGAGACAAAACCATCGCGGCGGATAATTCTAAATAACCAAACCAATAAAAAAAATTGTAAGACGTAACGTGAGCGGGGAAGACGAGCAAGGGAATTTCACCCGTGTTATCTCAGAGTATTCATGATTATTTATTCAATTTAATTACTTATTCACTTCCAAGTCATCAGTAAGCCTAATTATTTATTCAATTGTGAAACAAGAAAAGATCACAGAACACCAGAATTTTGTTTTATTACAAATTGAAGAATTGTAAGTCTAGTGTTCATAAAACAAGAGTATGAGTCAGATTTTATTAGATAGAAAAATACTATAAAGGAACGGTAAACTAGTTCCTTTAAGACAGTTTTATTGAGAACATTACATAGACACACGTAAAAAATGAAGAATTTTGCTTTGCTGGCGGACTTGAAAATTAAAACCACTCCTGAAAATAGATTAAACGAAGAGGAGAGCACCAGCATGTCGTTCACTTGCTCGAATATATATACACATTAGCATGAATACCTGGCCACTAATTAACTGTTCTCGCAACCAAGTACGTCAATCGAAGCGTGCTGTAGTATCACTCGATTAGCCAATTATGAGTCGCAACACACAAAAAATAGAGGATAGCCCCGGTCTAGAGCGCCTCCCGCTTCAACCTGCAGCAGCAACTGCCCGAAAAAGTAAGAACCAACTAATTATACACCTTTGCTCTAAGGAATACAGGAGGCAAGATGTGTATCTTAACAAATGATAAAATTCTAATTCTTTATTAATGGCTAAGCAATACCGCATTGTTATTTTCGAAAATAGTAAAATCATTACGTAAATGAAAGAAAACTTTGAGCCATACCCATGTTATAAGCCTTTTTTTCATAAGTTCAAATCTCCTCTTAACGCTGGGACTTCATCTTGGTGATCAAAATAGCGGATTATAGTGAAATAAGCTTTAATGATCTTGTAATTTGAGTAAGTATATTTATCAAAGTCCATAGTGCAAGCCAGGAATGAAGGTGTCCTTAAAGTAGCAATGGCTATCGGTCGCCCATCCATCTTTCGATACGTACAAGTAATTAGTTTAGTTCTTTATTTACCACCCTGGCTAACTGCACAGGCGTGGGCAAGGTGTGGTACATTTGATGCATGGATATAACATATAATGGTATTACATTTCAATTTTAGGCTATAACATTATTATGATAAGTACTATATCAATTAAAGAAAGGAACAATTACACAGTCGTTTATCTACTCATCTGCCACGCCGGCGTACAGCTTAGGCGTGGAAAGGCACTGCTACATTTGATATGCAGTCATGTGATGCTACATTCCAAATTTAGGATATAATATAAGTATATCTTCTAAGACATCAGAGGATATGAAATAGTTACATAGTTCTCCATACCTCATGCTAGGTGGTCTGAAAGGCTGTAACACATGGCACTCTGAGATATAATGTACAAGTGTTCGCTTATATTCTTCATTACACATTTTACACTTAGTTTCTTCGACATTACAAACTGTACTGAGCTGCCAATACAATCTATATCCAAGCCTGTTTCTTGCGGTCACAATATCACACTGCCTTGTTCTTGTTTTATATAAACCATAGGTGAATGAATCTTGCGCAAACCGGTCATAGTGCTTTATGCTACAGCTTTCAGGGCGTTGAGAATTAATCAACTCAGTCAAGTCCTCTTTAAAGGAAGCTTTAATACTGTATAAAATCCTGGAAATAGGTACCCCAAGATCTATATCCACACTTTGCTTGTCACATGCTGACTTTGCCAGGCGATCAGCATGATCATGCCTGGGGATTCCAACATGCGATGGAATCCACACAAAATGTATATCATGGCCTCGTTCTTTTGCACGATACACGTTTATCCTGATGTCATTGCGATATTAACTGCACCTTTGTTCAGAGCCTGGAGAGCACTCTGTGAATCACAGAATATTACCCCCGAGCCTTGATTCAATAGAAATTCGGTGGCCATGAGTATTCCTGCCAACTCAATTTGCGCAGTGCTAGCCCAGTCGTGAACCCTCCTACAATCCTGGTGCTTCAAGATATTGTTTTTTATATACAACAAAAGCACATCTTGCTCTACTCCCAGACTGCAAGGACCCGTCAGTGTAGCAATCATATGCATTGGATAGAGTTTCAAGATGCTCATTTATAATTGCAAGTGCATACTGCTTAAGTATAGCAGGGGGGACACTGTCTTTTTTTGGGGCAGTCGTATAATATACACTTAGGTCCGACATTTTCCACGGTGGTACAGAACGTCCATGTAGGGTCTTAGTTATGGGTATGTTCAGCTGAGATAAGTGTTTACATGTTACTTGTATCCATGGATTTGAGTATGAATCGGTGTTGTCATGCAAAGTTAGCTCTTCTGTTCTGTGTTTTAGTTGTCCTTGGAACTCTGTACAATAGAGGGATTCTATAATTGATTTGACACCAAATGTGGTATTTATATATAATATTCTTTCGTAAAAAGAGGGTAAGTTTAGTTCGGTTCTCATATTCACAATTCTTGTTGTTCTAGGGGCACCAAGAATGATCCTCATGTCTTCATTTTGTATATGTTCTAAACTAGTCAACTCTGATTCCTTGAACAACACTAGGTGCAAGGTATGATAATCTATGAATGACCGTATGTATGACAAGTAAAAGAGTCTTGCAATATTGACATTGATACCATGGTCTTTGCCAACAAGTGTCCTAAGTGGCTTCAGCCGCTCCCACAGCCTTTTCTTCAGGTTTTGATGAACTCTGCATCATTGACAATCACCCCAAGGTATTTGTATTGATGGCAGAGATCTAGCTCAGTGTCACTTATATGAAACCTTGGCAGAGGGATTGTCTTTGGGTTAAGAACCTTGTTTTTTTCAGTCGAGATTATCAAGCCACACTCAATAGCCCTCGCTGAGAGTATATCTAGAATCTCTTGTATTCTTTCCTCGGATGAGGATTTAATGCAAATATCATCGGCATAGCAAATAATAGAGTCATTGCCCTCAAGTGGTATATCGCCTAGTAATCTGTGCATTAAGATGTTAAATAGCATGGGGCTAAGTACACCTCCCTAAGGTGTGCCGAGTTCAAATGCTTTTGTATGAGTACTC
>NW_023658835.1:10000-35635 GCF_015228065.2 Penaeus monodon | reverse complement strand
ATGAACCCCCCCCGGGTTGTGACGTCACACCTACAGAATTCCGCGGCTTGCGGTGGGTTCAGAGCCACGAGCTACGCGACAAGGTAACGCAACTGAAGGAGAAGGTGAACAAGATGATGCTGATCTTCACAGAGGGTGGCAGGCAGGGATGACCGCAGGCCTGTCGGGGAATCCCCCGGACAACCATGGGGCAGAAATGACGTCCCCGCCAGCTGACCAAGGCGATGCAAATGTGCCAAAACTTTTAAGGAAAATGAAAGCTCTGAAAAAAAAAAAAATAACTTAAATTAATAAAAAAAACGGCGCTGAGACAGAACATGGGAAAAAATTAAATGTGACTGTCATTGTCGAGATACTAGTACAGCCATGACTGGGTTGTTGATATATGTAAAAGTAACACTGATGTTCAATTTCATCCTCTGGGTATTTTTCACTGTATAATGGATATGCTAGATACTCTAAATTTCTCTCCCAATTTTCACAACCAAGGCACGTTATGCAGGGGCGACTTTAATAAAAGGGCCCTTGGAGAAAACCAGTGTAATAGTAATGGGGAAGAATTCAAGCATTTCATCAATAGTAGATCACTGACAGTATTGACACAGTAGCAGCGACTCATTTAGGAGGTGTCAGGTTAGATTACGTATTGGCTAAATTTATTTCATGGTAATGTCTGTACTTCACTGGTATGAGAGTTAGTTTGTGACCACTTTGCAATACGAACAGACTATGCTGTAGACAGCGATTGAGCCCCTAAATCACCTAGGATCAGGATAATTATCCCACCGGGTCTATGACTGGTATCACACCTATGAAATAACAACCGTTGAAAATTTCTCTCAGTATTTTAATTAAAGTTGTCACTGATGCTATAACACGTGTGTCGTTCACGAAAACTCTCGAAGAAAAAGATGTCCCAGGCCTATCATGCACCGAGGTGGATCAATGACCCAATTCTGGCCAAGGAACTTTAAACGGGTTCAGGAACTTGCTAACTGTTATAAAGATACTATGATGTCAGATAATCTTCTGCAGTTTCATAAAGCCAACAAGGAATTCAGAGAATTAAAAACTCAGATTCATAGTAAACACTAGGAACAATTCTTGCATTGTATCAATAGACAAACTTCTGTAGCTAACATATGGAGAAAAAAATTAATGGGCTGACAGGTAAAGTTCTCACAACACCGCAGCTTCACAGTCCACAAGAATAGGCTAATATACTGCGAGAGCAGTGGGCCGGGAGTTCTCAGTTGAACTCACTTCCACAAGGGATAAAAGATAAATCAACAAGTCGAAAATAGATGGAAATTTTTAATATGGTAGTAGCCTGTGCTGCTATTGACCCCTTCGACTTTGCCGAAATAACCGAGTGGGAATTGAATAATACCCTTCTGAATGGGAAGGCATCCGCCCCTGGCGAAGATGGCATTATTTACTGCATCCTCCGCTTCATTGCTTAGGTACCAGGCAAACCCCCTTATACACCTGCATAGAATCGCCTATTGCAAAGGGAAACATCCCAAGCTCCTGGACTAAAAGCTTAATCATTCCAAACCTAAACCAATATTGACTTTTACAGGCCCCTTTTCCTTTACCTCCCGTCTGTGCAAAGACTGTATGGATTTCTCCCAGAATGTAGCAGTCAGCACTGTTTTCCAGAGTACTTAACAAATTCAAACCAGGCATGCAATCTGTATTTCTTGATTTCAATCTGCCTTGATATTGCAAACAGAGAAATTATCTTGATCAACTAGCGAGCTTTGGTATTCAGGGAAAAAATGTTAACATGGATTCAATGTATCTATCGAATCGATCGGCTCAGGTTCTTCTGTCAGGGGCATTGAGAGTACTCATACAAACGTACCTGAACCCGGCATACACCTCAGGGAGGCATACTTAGTCCCGTGCTATTTAAATCTTATGCATAGATATTAGACGACTATACCACTTGAGAGCAATGACTCCATTATTTGCTATGCCGATGATATTTGCATTAAATCCTCATCAAGGAAAGAATCCAAGAGATTCTAGATATACTACTCAGCAAGGGCTATTGAGTGTGGCTTGATAATCTCGACTGAAAAAACAAGGCTCTTAACCCAAAGACAATCCTCTGCCAAGGTTTCATAGAGATGACACTGAGCTAGATCTCTGTCATCAGTACAAATACCTTGGGGTGATTGTCAATGATGCAGAGTTCATCAGAAACCTGAAGAAAAGGCTGTGGGAACGGCTAAAGCCACCTAGGACACTTGTTGGCAAAGACATGGTATCAATGTCAATATTGTAAGACTCGGCACACACCTCAGAGAGGCGTACTTAGTCCCCATGCTATTTAATATCCTAATGCATAGATAACTAGGCGATATACCACTTGAGGGCAATAACTCCATTATTTGTTGTACCGATGATATTTGCACTAAATCCTCACCCGAGGAGAGAATGAAGCACACACACACACACCTCTGTGTGTGTATGTGTTAACATACACACACACACACACACATATATATATATATATATATATATATATATATATATATATATATATAATATATATATAATATTATACATATATATGTGTGTGTGTATGTGTATATATATATATATATATACATGTGCACGCACACACACACACACACACACATACATATATACTAATATATATATATATATATATGAGCAATGTAGCAGACGGGCCCAGGACCCCCAAATCGCTCCGCCCATGCTTCCCCCAGCTGCTTCTATCACATCCGGCAGCTGGAACGGTCACTACTTATACCGAGGATGACCTAGGGCTCAGAGAGTTCGTCGTCGCGTCCAGCGTGGTAATGTCGGCCTAGCCCTCCCCTCCGGGCAGGTTGACCTGACACGTGACCCAGCATACCGCTTTACTCATTTAGCCCCGTGTGTTCCCATACTGTGTGTCAATCTTAGAAATAAAGACTCACGCCGTTAATAAGTATCACTGCCCCTGGAAAGCCATTTTACTAAGGTGCATAGCCTTTACACTCTATTAATATAAAATGTATATATATATGTATATATGTATTGTATGTATGTAGGTGTGTGGTGGTGTGTGTGGTGTGTGTGTGTGTGTGTGTGTGTATGTATACACATTAACATACACTAAAGTATATATGTTATTAACACTCTAAAGTTTCTATGCAGAAATTGATTAACATTGCTTATTATTTTTGTGATACCCTTGTAACGATGGGTGATCCGTTTTCTATGACCCCATAAATGTATGCCCCAGCGGCGTTGTAAGCAATGTAAGATATTATCTCTACAAACCCTATAATAAATGGATTTATCCAAGACTTCGTGATCCCTACTTTGGCAAACGAGAATGGGAGATAACGAAGCGCATATCTTATGATTGCAGGTGAGATATGAAGTAATGTTATACTGTTTGTGCGATAGATGAGAACATCCCCAACATTGGCAGATGACGAAATGCATATCTTATGATTACAGGTGAGATATGAAGTGATGTTCTACTGTTTTGGGGGATATTTTGAGAACATCCCCAGATTAATGTTAACCCAAGCGACACACGGTAAAAAATGGACACTGCCCTCTTGTAGAGCAGAAAAAATAGAGTAGGAAGCAACATACGTAAATCTGCAGTGGCCTTATATTTTCCGGGAAATAGAGAAATAGGCCCCGCACTGCCTCCATGTTTACCTTGCGAGAACCAAAACAAAGAGTGACACGTAAGGGTCATTACTTCGATTTATCAAGTAGTCCATCTATTACTATGCGCTTGTGAGAATGGATTATTTTGTAATTACCAGTGTCTGTTTTTTCCGAATCATATATTAATTAATTCTTTTACTTTTTTTATAGTTTTTACGTGTTTGGTAATTATTTACAATACTTTGTACAATAACTTTCTGCACATCAGCGTTTTGCCATCAGGAGATTTGACATGTCTTGGGACGCCATTCCAAGAGAAACGCCCGGGGAGAAAAAGTTTCATTTGAAGTGTGTTGGGGGTCGACTCCGAGTCATTTTTAAAGCCATATAGTGGATATACAGAACAAATAGACAATAGTATCTATCCAGCCTGATATCTGAGCTATATAAAGGTATGTGTTTTTACTCTGGGGGTCAAGGAAGCAGAGCCCCTGGCTAGGGAAATATAAAATGTAAAAAATACAATCTAGATTCCCCGACTAAGGTAAATAGATGTATTTTCTTGACCCACGGGGGTCCTCGGGCCGGCTAGGGTATTATTTTTCCAAAGGGGGTCCAGGGGGCGAGCCCCTGCCTATAGAATAAAGATCTAGTGACAAAACCCATGGGGAAGGTTAGGTTGGTTTATTGGTTAGGACAATAACAGGAGTCAGGGTTATGTAAAATCCCGAAAAGAAGGCGTGGGCAAGCTGTGGTCATTTGATGCAGGTTATAAAAATAACATTTCAAATTTAGGTATAACATTTTTATGATAAAATATTTTTAATTAAGGAAAGGAACAAATTTCACAGGTTATCTACTCATCTGCCACGCCGGGTACAGCTTGGGGGAGGAAAGCATTCCCAATTTATATAAAGTCATGTGAGGCTACATTCAAATTAGGATACAATATAAGTATATCTTCTAAGAATCAGAGGAAGAAATAGATATTTTTCTCCTACTAGTTTGGTGGCCCAAAGGCTGTAAAAACATGCACTCTGGATATAATGTACAAGTGTTTGCTTAATTTTTTCATTTTTCGTTTACACTCGTTTTTTGACATTAAAAAACGGCGACCCGCCCAAAACAATTTTTTCCCAAAGGTGATTTTTGCGGCCCAAAATTCACACTGTCTTTTTCTTGCCCCCCTAAGGGGGCCGCCCTTCCGCGGTGGGGGGTTGGGGCTCAATGATTGGTGAGCCGGACAGAGGGTACCCATGCGGAGGGGCCAGTGAGGGGTGAGACAAAAAGGCTTCTTGGGCACCAAGGCCTACGAGAGGGATGGGGCACCAACCCCCGGTTCGTTCCATCTTGGACCGGGAGAGGCTCTCCCCAACGTGTCTTTGCCGTGCGTGGCATCCCGTATTACCAGGAGGAGACGGAGTCCTGGAGGTTGAGCAGTGCTGCGACCTGCGCCCTGCAGCTGCGGGACACCTCTTTGTCCTTATTTTGGCGCTGGACGGGGTGTGGCTTGATCGGGGCCGGTCGAGTCAATCTGGCTGGTCAAATGGGCTGGGGTTCAAGCGGGTACTGTTGGTCGGTAGCGCGTGGGCTCCCGCGACTGCCATCAGTGTGTGGTAGTGAACTGCATATATTTCCTCATTTACCCCTGTGGCTGTATGGAGATTTTGAGCCCCACTATAGGCTCCCTCATTGGACTCCCTGGTGGGGGGGGGGTGAGGAAATAAGAATTCCAATTTGGTATGAGTACTAAATTTACAAGGATCTAGCTAGATCTCTCCCTGACGACATGCGCAAAATCCCCCGACCTATTCCCTAGGGAACATCACGTATTGTCACTTTGGAACCTTTCCAGCTTCCAAAGGGCAAGAAGGGAATTGAATGGTTCCCGGGGCTCCCCACAAAGGGAAGAAGGGGAAAAGTCCTCCCTCAATCCACTAAGGAAATCTTACCTGGTAAATATGGGAAAACATTTCATATAGTAAGTACCTAGTAGTGAAGGACCATTGAGGGTGTATCAATCATGGATCTTAGATATTTCAAGTACCATCGCAAAATTTTGAAGTATGTCAACGTGATCCTCGCATCACCCCACAGCGAGATGGTAGCCTAATAGTTGTGGTTTTCGCCCAGACTGAGAGGACCATCATGCGTGCAATCATGCGACATCCTGGGGCTACAAGTTTCATTGTTATCCTACACAAAACCCTCAATCAGTGAAGGGAATTGCCTTTTACTGAGACATGTGAGGTTATTTCTGAGGAGAAAACTGTTAGAGGAACTAGAGAATTTTTAATCTAGTGGCCAGTAAAACGTTTAAGAGAAGTTGACACGGTTTGGTGGAACAGGTCTACACCAGCTCCCTTCGAACTTTGAATACGGGGGTTGCCTTCCAGACAATTCAGTCTAAGTTGGCATGGTACACCTAAGGTAACGCCAGATGTGCCCAACCCTATGCGGTGCTTCCAAGCCAGGGTTATGGGCATGGAGCCAACTCTTGCCGTTTTAAGGAAAAATGGACAACCAAGAAATATGTGTTAAGTTTTTTTTTTTGTTACTGACAGGTCATCAAGGAGATGACAACTGTCCAGGTCCAATATGTGTTACCACTGCAAAGAAAGCTCATGAAGCTTCTTCCAAAGCAGTGTTAAAAGGTACTACAAATTTGAGAAAGAAGTATTGAAATAAGCGAGCAAGGAGAAAGTTAGTTTTCCAGAGGCAAAGCAAGCGTGCCCGTGTGCTGTTTTGCCCAGGAAGGTAAAATCCTTTCATTCGTTTGTGCTCATCCTCCTTCCCACAACCCTTGCCGTCCAATGCCTTCTTACACCACACACTCTGCAACTTCTTTTAAACCTCAGTCCCAAGTGCGGAAAAACGCCCTCTGGTGAGATTCCAACCCAGAAACGGAAGTAGGAGTGAGGGGTCTATTGAAGCGGACCACTCCCAAAGTTAAGGTCTTTGGAGCCATCAGGTGGGCTCCAGAGCCTCAATGGTGACAGCCCAGCTGCCACCATATCCACAGGGGCCTTGCTGCTAGGCAGAAATGACCCTGAAAGCAAAGGCTCGTGTTTGTCCTTCGCCCAGGCCAAGAATCATGAGTCTGTTCAAAAGACTCATTTTAAAGGTGGGTCCTTGGAGCCGTCAGGAAAGGGCTCCAGGGGCTCAACGGTGTACACTCCAGCTTGCCACCACATCCACAGGGGCCTCTGCTGCTAGGCAGAATGTCCCTGAAGCAAAGGCTCAAGTCCGTCACCCCGTTGTCCAGGCAAAAGAATCCTGAAGCCTGTCAAAGAAAGCCTGTGGAAACTATTCCAACGGGTAAAACAACCCTCAAAAGACTCTCCCAAGATCCTGGAAAGGACAGCCTAAAGGTGTAGGGCAAACCTTGACCACAGGTGCTGCCAAACACCTATGAAAAAAAATAGTTTAAAGAACTGGATACCCTAATCAATGGAAGTCAAGGGAATTCATGCAAATGGGAAGAAACTGCAACATCTGATAGCTTCTATGTAACCAGTTTGGTGTATGCCTACAGAGAGTATGATAGGGGAAATCATTCCGATTTCCCTGAGAGGACCCAAATTCATAGCATTATGGGACTTTTGACAAATGGACCTCATGGAGGAGTAGCAGGAATGGTAACTGTTCAAAGCTATTCCCTTCCAGCCCAAGCCACCTGGCAGACAAACACTGCAGCGTGAAGGCTGTGAGAATAGCTGACACGACCTTACACTGTTGCATTATTACCTTCTCTCACATAATCTCAACATAAATGATTTGAAGACTACTATGGGCAGTCCACATCCATTTCTACTCTTGGAGATTTCATGGTAAGGCATCACCTCTGGTGGAGACACTTTGTGCAACCTCGAGGGAAGGGCCTGGAGTACTTGTTCTTAAGAGTAGATGCAGTTTATTGAACAGTGGACACGTCTTCCACACATTTGAGGAAATCAAACTGGACATCTCCATATAGACCTGTCAATTGTCTCACCTGATTCACAGGATGAATTTCACTTGGCAGAGGTTATGGAAGGACTTACATGGAAGCGACCACTTTCCAATACTTTTGGAGGAGGTGAATGGTTTATTCCAGCCAATGGAAGTGAAGAGATGGCGACTTGAAACATGCGGACTGGAATCTTTTTAGATCAACTGCAGTATTGCATGGAATCTGTGACTGATTTCCCAGGTGTCGTTCAAGATTAGCTGTTAATCACTCACATCACGAATTCACCTTGCAGCAGACGCATACATTCCCAAAAGTAGCGGGCTTTACCGTCGACCTCCAGGTACCATGGTGGTCTTCGATGAATGCCAACAAGCTGTCGTGTATCCCCCCCCCAGAAAAGCTGCATTAAGGCGTGAAAACGACGCCCCAGTGATGTAACCTGATCCATTACTCAAAAAGACCCGAGCAAGGCCAGGCGAGCTGCTACAAGGAGGCCAGAGGACGTCATGGAGACAGTATGTCTCCGTGATTAACTCTGGACCCCCTAGCATGGGTATGGGACAAGGTGCGTAAGATCGTGGAAAGAGCACATCCACTGTAACCACCTGCTTTGAGATTGATGGCATAATCATCACAGATAAAAAAGATGTTGCTACTGAGCTAGCTAAATCCATGGCAGAGATCTCCTCTGGAGCATCTTACACTGCCGATTCTCCACTCTTCGGGCTAAACAGGAACGACACCCAGTGTCGTTCTTCAGTAGGACTGCAGCAGAACTTCCCTACAACTTGCATTTTATGCAGCACAAGGAGATGGGACTCTGCTTTGCACAGCTCTGCGTAAGACTGCCCCAGGAAGTGACGAGATTCTATACCAAATGATATCTCACTTACCAAGAGAGATCCCAAAAAGTTCTTGTTTGGAACCTATTCAATACGGATATTATGGAGGGTATAGTGCCATCCACATGGAAAGATTCTATAATCATTTCTGTCCCTAAACCTGGCAAGGATGCTTCCAAACCAGGGAATTACAGGACCAATTTCCCTCACCTAGCTGCATTCGCAAGCTGATGGAGGAAAATGGTAAAACTTCAGGTTGACATGGATGCTAGAAAAGGAAACGTGCTACTCATAATCACTATCGGTTTAGAAGATTGAGATCGACCACAGATGCACTTGTAAGGATGGAAAATGCTATACAGAATTCCTTGCACAGCGACGTCCACATGATAGCAGTCTTCTTTGACCTGAAAAGGCTTATGGATTACTACTTGAAGCATGCATACTCAAGTTGTAGACATTGTTAAGAGGAGGCATTACCTACCTTCATACAAAGCTCCTTGCTAAACAGGAAATTTAGAGTTCTGGTGGGAACCAGTTCTCTAATCTGGAAGATCAGAGGAGGGGCCCACAAGGAGTGTTCTTAGTGTAGACCCGTTGCCATTGCTAATCAAGACATTGTAAGGTTGTTCCAAGTTCTGTCTCAGTATCTGTATGTGGATGGACTTTACACTGTAATGCCTCAGGAGGAAGATTACGGATGTGCAAGGCACATGCAAGACGGCAGTAAAGTAAATCAGGTTGTACAGTGGACAACATATCTGGGTTCAAATTTTCCCAAGCAAGACCATGGTCTATAATTTCCACAAACGAGGAAAATCCATCTTCCCTCTAGTAGGAGCAAACCCTGCAATTTGTCCAAGAGGTGAAGTACTTGGAGTCTAATTTTGACTCAAGGCTTACATGGGCGTGCCTCACATCAAACAGTTGAAAGTAAAGGTACAAAAGCACTAGTTTTTGCAGAGGTTTCTTTTTCACATCTATCTTGGGGTGCAGACCGCACAACGCTTCTTCTTTAATCGAGGCTTATTCGTAGTAAGCTTGATTATGGATGTGAAGGTTATTCATCTGCCAACTCCCACTGTTCTACGGATGTTAGACTCGGGTTAATAATGAAGCTCTCAGAATCTGTCCTGGGGCTTTCAGGTTCTTCACCTGTGGAAGTCCCTGTATGCTGGAGTGGAGAACACCTCATTTCATTACACCGAGAAATACATGAACCTGATATTTATTACACGAGACTACAAAGGATTCCAGGATCTCCTAATATCAGATGGTTTCAACCCATTGGAAGATAGCCCCGAATCCTATGGTTAAGAGAATGAGGAATCTTGTGGAAGATTTAATTTAAAATCTCTTAAGGTTTCTGGCTGTGGAATTGCCCCAATTTTCCGCCTCGGACTAATCAAGTTGAGCGGGATTAGTCGGAATTGGGCAAAGGGGAGAGATCGAAGCAGAAAGGTCCGAGAGAAATCTTCAGCACATGCTAAATACCGGATATAGATGCATTTAACAGATGGTTCGAAATCTGAAAATGGCGTGCGTTTTTGCAGCAGTGAGCGGAGGGAGGGCTGCATCTGGCAGTCCTTTCTCTGGCGGCCTCGATCTTCACTTGCAGGGTTGCTGCCGTACTGCAGCAGGTTAAGATGGACGAGGAGATCTTGCGAAACCATTCTGTTGTGATATACTGTGGCTCTTCGGGGTGCCTTGCAGGCGTCAAGAGCTTGAGGCTGTCGCGTTCCGGTGGTGGGGGGGGTTCAAGATTGGCTTGCGCTGATGTCAGCACGTGCGGGATGGCCTGTGTTGGTGCCGGCGCATGTTTGTGTCGGTGGGAGTGGGCGAGGCATGATCAAGGGCGGCCGGGGCGGCGCCGCTCAGCCTGTGGTGTCGTTTTCCGCTCCAACACGGCCTGAGGCCCAGCATCGGAAGTTTTCTTCGTGATGATGGAGGGGAAACGGACTGCGAGACATTAGAGATGACCTTGGCAGTGGGCGACTAGTGTTCCGTCCCAACCGAAAAAGTGGAAGTTGTGTTGACCAAGAAGACAGTCGGGCACACAAGACTACCATGGGCCAATGATGGGTAAAAATGAAGAACTTTGGAAGGATGCAAAGAGCCATAACGATCGGCACATGTAGTGGAAAGATGTGCAAATCTTAGACCAAAGACGTTGTACTGTCTCCCCCATATACACTGAAAAATGTATTGGGGAAGATTGTGACATAGAGGGTCTTATTAAGATTGTGACATAGAGGGAGACTAATATTTTCAATAAAATTTAATTATGCATAATGGTTATGCAATAATTTTATGCACTTAGAGCATAATATTTATGCTTTGATTTTTTAATCTATTATTGTTTTATTTGTAAGATATTTATTTATAGATTTTCAAAGTTTAAACATTTTAATATGTCTAGTTAAACAGGTATTTCCGCTGCTTATGACCTTAGCTGTGATGCGGCAGATAATTTTAAAAAAATCAATCAATGAAGCTTGTTCTTGTTTTATATAAACCATAGGTGAAAGAATCTTGCCTAAACCGGTCATAGTGCTTATTGCTTATGCTACAGCTTTCAGCGGTGTTGAGAATTAATCAACTCAGTCAAGTTCTCTTTAAAGGAAGCTTAATGCTGTATAAATCTTAGTAGAAAAGGTACCCCAAGATCTATATAAACAACTGTTGCTTGTCACACGCTGGCTTTGCCAGGCACCTCAGCATGATCATGCCTGGGATTCCAAACATGCGATGGATCCCACACAAAACGTATATCCCCCCATGGCCCGTTCTTTTGCATGATACACGGTACCTGATATCATTTCAGAATTACACTGCCACCTTTGACTAGAGGGTTTCAGAGCATGGAGAGCACTTTGTGAATCACGGAATATCACCCCCGGAGCCTTGATTCAATAGAAATTCGGTGGCATGAGTATTCCTAGCCAACTCAGTTTGCGTAGTGCTAGCCCAGTCATGAACCCTCTACAATCCTGGGCTGCAAGCTATTGTTTTTATACAACTAAAGCACATCCTGCTCGCTCTAGCCTGCATAGGACCGTCAGTGTAGCATCTATGCATTGGATAGAGTTTCAAGATGCTCATTGTAAATTGCAAGTGGCATATGTTAAGTATACAGGGGGACACTGTCTTTTGGGGGGCATCGTATATATATTAGGATCCGACATTGTTCCTGGTGTTGTCATACAGAGTATTAGCTCCTATGTTCTGTGTTTTAGTTGTCTTTGGAACTCGTACAATGGAGGGTTCTCTAATTGATTTGACACCCATGTGGTATTTATGTATAATATTCTTCTAAACAGAGGGTAATTTATCAGTTCTCATATTCACATTATTGTTGTTTAAGGGGCACCAAGAATGATCCTCATGGCTTCATTGTGTACATGTTCTAAACTGGTCAACTCTGATTCCTTGAACAACAAGTGCAATGCATGTTAATCTATGACTGACCATATGTATGACAAGAAAAAGAGTCTTACAATATTGACATTGATACCATGGGTCTTTGCCAACAAGTGTCCTAAGTGGTTCAGCCGCTCCCACAGCCTTTTCTTCAGGTTTCTGATGAACTCTGCATCATGACATCACCCCAAGGTATTTGTACTGATGACAGAGATCTAACTCAGTGTCATTTATATGAAACCTTGGCAGAGGGATTGTCTTTGGGTTAAGAGCCTCATTTTTTTCAGTCAAAATTATCAAGCACACTCAATAGCCCCTTTCTGAGAATATATCTAGCATTCTTTCCTTGGATGAGGATTTAATGCAAATATCCTTGGCATAGCAAATAATGGAGTCATTGCCCTCAAGTGGTATATCATCTAGTAATTTATGCATTAAGATATTAAATAGAATGGGACTAAGTACACCTCCCTGAGGTGTGCCGAGTTCAAATACTTTTGTATGAGTACTCTCAATGCCCCTGAAGAGAACCTGAGCCAACCGATTCGATAGATACATGTCAAATCCATGTTTACAGTTTTCCCTGAATACCAGAACTAGCTGGTTGCTAAAGAATTATTTCTCTGTTACAATACCAAAGGCAGATTTAAGATCAAGAAATACGGTTTGCATGCCTGGTTTGTGTTTGTTAAGTATTCTGCAAAACAGTGCTGACTGCTACGCCCTGGGAGAAATCCATATAGTCGCATTTATGCGATACATGAGCCTGTTCATTATTATCCTCTCAAGTACTTTGCACAGACAGGAGGTCAAGGAAATGGACCTGTATTTGTCCATATTAGGTTTAGGTATGGGAATGATTAAGCTTTTAGTCCAGGAGCTTGTGATAGGCTGAGTCTATATAGGTGCAAAAGTGGGTTGCCTGGTACCTGAGCAATGGGGCGTAGAATGATGTAATTGATGCCAACCTCGCCAGGGGACTTACCTTACCTTTTAGAAGGTCACTACTCAGTTCTCACTCGGTTATTTCGGCAAAGTCGGAAGGGTCGATCGCAGCACAGGCTACTGCTATATTAAAGTTCCTATATATTTTCCAATTGTCGAGTTGATCTTTTATCCCTTGTGGGAGTGAGTTTAGCTGAGAATTCCCGGCGCACTGCTCTAGCAGCACATTAGCCTGCTCTTGTGGACTGTGGAACTGCGGTGTTGTGAGAGCTTTACCTGTCAGCCTATTCATTTTTCTCCACATGTCAGTTACAGAAGTTTGACTATTGATACCTTGCAGGAATTGTTCCCCAGGTTTAAGAATCTGAGTTTTTAATTCCTCTAAATTCCTTGTTGGCTTGACGAAACTGCAGAAGATGACTTATCTTATATTTATAAAATTTAAAGCACTCCTGGACCCAATTAGCAAGCTCCTGCCCCATGGCTTGACCCCACCTGGGTGCATGTGGGGGCCGGGGGCCCTTTTCTTCGAAGTTTTCGTGAACAGACCCATGTTTATAATATCATTAAAAACTTTGTTTAAATCCTAAAAATTTTTTTAACATTTTGTTATTTAAAGTGTTATCCATCATAGAACCGTGCCTTAGTAGCAAAGGGCCCATGGGAAAATTATTTTGAGCCTGGGTTATTTGGGGGCTGAGTTGCTGCTACTATTGTCTGTTTGGTTGCAAAGGCCCGGACAATTTTTTGTCCAGTGAAGTACAACATTACCATGAATAAATTTTTGCCAATCGTAACTAACCCTGCCACCCCCAAATGAGTCTCTGCTGCTTTTTAAACTGTCATGATCTACTATTGATAAATGCTTAAATTTTCCCCCATTCTATTACAGGGTTGTCCCCAAAAGTGGGATGCCTTGCACTAAAGTCGCCTGCTAACGTCCCTTTGGGTGTAAAAATTGGGGTATCTGGCAATACTTTAAAACAGTGAAAAAAACTAGGGGCAGTCTAAATTTTTAAAAATGATGAAATTGAACATCAATGTTCTGGGGATTTTTTAACTATTTATGTGGCAGTTTTTACCTTCACATATGTAAACAATCGATCAGGGCTGTATTCACATATAAATAATCACCTTAATGCATTTGCTTTTTTCTCTTAGCAGCGGCGCAAAGGTTCTTGCACGCATATAACATCAATATTATTTTAACGGGTGTAAAATTCTAGACATTCTGCCTTTATAAATGTAAAAAAGAAAGACGGATATCTCTTAGGATTGCAGTGGCTCATAAAAATTAATTGAATGTAAAAAATGTTTGAAGGTACTAAAAGTAAACCAGAGTTTTACTCCAAAATAAATCATTCCTTTCCCCGGAAATTTTCTCAAAAGGGATGATCATTGTAATACAAAGATTTTTATACTGAAACCAGAGACAAGTTTATGTCTCCCGGAAGCTTGTTTTCTTTAAACCCACTGGGGAACAAAAAATTTCGAGATTGGAGGCGAAGAAACCCCGGAAAGGGGTTTAACATTCTTTTGGGGTACCCTTTAGGGGCAATACCAAGAGAAATGTAGTGTGGAGACTATAAAGAACAGTAAATTCACAATAGCGGGTTGCACATCATCTGCCAAATATTCAAGAATTTTAGCTGTTATAGGGATTGAAAAGAATTTTCAAAGATAGATTTAAAAGTGCTTTTTACATTAATGAGGTGATAACTCTAAAGAGATATTACTCTGACACTCATTTGGAGGGGTCAACCCAAAAGATTTCCTTTTTGGAAAGCATCGAGTCATATTTGCAAAAACCCAAAAATAAAAAATTTTTCGTTTTTCCCAGGATTTTTTGTTTTAAGATATTTTGATTGCAGGCAAAGAAAAGGGGAAACTATAGAAAGTTCTATTTTTTTTAGATGGGAAAAAAGAAAATGGAATAAAAAAACCAAAAATTTAAAGGTCATTTCATGTAAACCCACGGAGTATTTGGTTTCAGGTTGATGGTAAAGATTTTTATAAAAAAGATGGGAAGTTAAAAACTGAATCACAGATGAACATTTCGGGGTACTCCCAACAAAGACTCCCGAAAAATTATGTGTGCATCACAAGTATGGTGCAGTTTTGGGTAAAATTATTTTGCTTCAAGATTGCAAAAACAAAGCAGAAAAAGAATTCTCAAAAAGAAAAAGAAGGATTGCATTGGTAATGGTTTAAGGGTTTTAACATATAGCTGTATGGCATTTTGTTTGACTGATTATTTAAAATTATCTGCAGCGTCAACAACAAAGGTCTTTTAGCGGCAAATGCCTTGTTAAATAGAAATTAAAAAATTTTTAAAAATTTTAAAAAATTATTAATAAATATCTTACAATAAAAACAAAATATTCAAAATAAAATCATAAAGTTATGTTTAAAGGTTAAAACCTTTAAAATTTGTCCCTTTTACATTGTTTTTGAAGAAAAGCTTCATGGCTTTTTGCAGTTAACAGTATATTGGCCCGGGACATTTGTCTTTTCTTGATGTTTTGTTTCCCACATTTTCCCACATATCTTTTTGTCCATTTTCCTTAAACGCAAATTGGGCTCTGTGCCCAAAACCTGGCAGTGGAAGATCGCATGGGGTTGGGCAATAGGGGCTTTACCTTGATGGTACTATGCCCCCTTAACTGTTCGGGAAAGAATAACGTTTTGGGTGTAAACTGTTCCCAAACCCATCAACTTTTTTTAAAACTTTTCTGCCCTACTTTAAAATTCTCTTTCCTCAACTTTTTCCCTCAAAAACCCTCACCCGGGTCTCGGAAAAGACAATTCCCTTACACGATTGGGGGTTTTTGTGAGAACATAAAACTTGAGCTCCAAGGATGTCACATACGCACCAATGGTCACATCTCGCTGCGGGGTGATGTGGGGATCACGTTGACATACCTGAACTTTTTCCGAGTATTTCAAAATTATCAAGCTCCTGAGATACACCATCAATGGTCTTCACTTAGGTAATTACGGGCTAAAAAGGTTCCTGGGGACGTGAGTTCCAGAGGGAAGGGTCGGGGATTGGTGGGTCTTCGGGGAAAAAGAGCTAGATCTTTGTAAATTTGTAGTACTCATAAAAATAAAATTTCCACCCACCACGTAGGATAGTGAAAAATATTGCAGCACTATTACAGTACTGATGGCATCGCGGGACCTATGCACTACCATGAACATGCCTCTTGACCCTGCCATATTTGACCAGCTGATTGATTTGAGGGGGCCTTGATAAACCCCCTTCTAAAAGAATAAGGCCCAAAAGGGTGTGTCACTGCTGCAGGGCCGCGTGCAGCATCGCTCAACCTCCAGGATCTTCCCTGTAATAAAAGTGCCCCGCCGACAACACACAGGGAAGAGTTTCCCTAGCCAAGAGGGAATGAATCAGGGGTGGTGCACCATCCCCTTCAGGGGCCCTTGGGAACCCAATTTGCTCTCGTAACGATGGCCGAGAGCGGTAGAGTGCGACAAGTGCGTCTGGCACTATGGGGAAATCTTGGGCACGGAAAAGGTGAAACAGACTTTTACTTGTTTTTTTGGATTATTTAAGAAGGATGGTAAAAACTGACGGACAGAGGTTCAGCCCCGGTCAGGGGCTGTAGGTTTCCCTGCTGTCGTCGCGGGCGCCCTCTTTTATACAGATTGAACTAGGAAATTCACAAGGGTTGCGTGTCTAGAATATGGGGGAAAGGTTGGATCGTGTACACGGACGGCTCGCGGGGGCGGAACCCTCGGATGCGCGCCCCTTTTGTCATTCTAGCAAAGGTGTGGTATGTAGAGGCTAGTGTTTTGTTTTAAATATTATATTTGGTGTGAGGTAAATAGCCCTATTGACTGGGTATTCATCGCTCGGTCACGCTACCGCGGCGGTCCCCGCCGCAGAGGTTCAGAGAAGGGAAAAGGCGCATCGGGGGTAACATTACAACCTAAACATAAAATATCCTACTCTAAAAAAATAAAAACAGTACACATGAAATACAAAAAAACCTACGGAAAATTTAAGTGCATACAGTAACTCAAAAAAGGACACAAGTAGAAGCTTAATAAATCATAAAATAGCAAACAAAAATTAAAAAATCAGTAATCTTAAAAAAAATGAACTTTATGTGTTTACGAAAAAGAAAAAGACAAAAAAGCACAACTAATCATAAAAAGAATAATATATAGCAGCGTAGAAATACAATTAACAGTACAAAGATATCGTTGGAATACAATAAAGAAGATGTACAGATAAAAGCCGGGGGTTTTGCCAGTGACAAAGTGAGGGAATATACAAGGCTAAGCGCTGACGGCGCCTGCGACCAGTTGACGGCATCTCCGTGCTAATGTCTTTTCACTAGCAACAATCAGTACAAACCAAACACGAGGCTAATATTCCGAAAAATGTAGAAGTATGGGGGGCCATAGGGTTTCATGTGAGGGGGGAATGAAAACAAAGGGATCCAAATGATATCGAATGAAGGGAGGAAACTTAGTTCGCGATGGGGGGGAAAAACAAGGGGGGAAAACGGTTTTGTATGAGTATGAAAATGATGATAAGTGATAGGGGGGAGTCAAGTCGGGAAAACCCCTGGAGGGTAAGGACCGCGACCCCTAGCGTTGTGCAATTTTGTGATATGTTGACTTCTATTGCTGGGGATTTCGGAATCGCTGTAATCGTAGAAACTAGAAAAAAAAAAGTAATGCAAAATACAATCCTCATCTCGGCAGGGGTTAAAAAAAAAACGACATGGGAGCAAAAAAACCCCCGGGGGTGCAGGTGTCGACGGGCCAGACATGGGGTAAAAGAGGTACATAGGGGGGAAGGTCGAGCTCAGCTACCGGGGGACGCGTACCCCCCAGTCAGGGCTCCTGTGGCCGCTTGAGGTAACGGGGTCACAAACCATTGCCTCGTGGCGCGGGTTTTGGGGACCAACACAAGGGTGCCTCTCCCTCTGAAATCATCAATGCTGTGCCAACCCTAATGGCACGCCCTCGGACCATCCGTACACGAAGGGGGTCAAAATAAAAAAAAAAAATCCCCAAAGGAAACCATTAGATTAGACAACAAAATACATGCAAAAAAGTAGGGGAACGCATCGTTGGTGCGTCGCGTGTGAGGTTATTATCCTCGGCTTTGAAAAATCCCGGAGTGGGCCCCCAAAACCCCTTTTGGAGCAGTGCCGAGGGAAAACCGTCCTCAGGGTTTGAAACAAAACCCCGAAAAAGGAGCGTCACGAGCCTCGTGTTTGCGACGAGCGCTGAAGGAAAAACGTCCCCAGGTTTGAAAAAAAACGGGGGGCCGTACGGCAACCTGACCGCTGGCTGGAACGAAGGCGTGGGTGGCTTGGCGCGGGCCCCGTCGTTCCGAAAAAATGCAAATGTTACGGGGCGTATGGCAGCAAAAAGCCAGGGGACAAAGCGAAAGACTCTGCTTCCCGGGGGGAATGAGATCTATACAAAAACACTAAGCACGACAATCTTGTCCTGTGAGAACCGGAACGGGGGAATAAAAGACGAGGGGTTTCCTGTAGATATGGACTCGCAACGGCGAAAAGACGCAAATACAAAAAATGGACACCCGAGAGGATTCCATGAAAAAAGTAACACATATCCCTGCCTCCATCAGTGTCAAAAATGCGATTTCGTCAAAGGCTCGGCGTTTGTTCTGAGACCGGGAAAATTTTAAATCTCGGGGTTTGTGGAATCTGTGTTCAGTGTCATAAATGATAATGGGGTAAGTGTTCAATCGAGGCAATAATAATAAGTTACCAGGAACTTGTTTCTCGTGTTTGGGAAAGGTCAGACAAGCGGGGGAGAGGGGAAAAAGGAAAGGGAATACACGGAAAAGGGGGGGTGGGTGGAAAAAATGGTGCACTCGGGGTTCGTGCGTTTTTTTTTTAAATGTTTGTGTTTTTTCCCGTGTTTTTTGTGAAAGTGGTATCAGTCAAATTGTAGAATTTATTTAAGAGAAAATTAGTTATGGGTGTTTGGGAAAATAGTGAAAAAAAAAATTAAAGGAATGCCTAATTTAAAGGGAGTAGGAATGGCGAGAGGAGTGAGTGCGGGGAGGGCGGTCGGTTTTTTTGCAAAGGGAAAATGAAGCATATGTAAAATACGGGGGTTAAATCGGAAATATGGAAATATTTAAGGAAAAATGTTCCCCTAGATACCTAACTAAAAAAAAAAATGCGCCTTAACACAATACTCTGACGACCTTGGAATTGTAGTTGGTTCGGGCTGATTACGGGTTGCGTACATCGCACCCCGGGGGAAATGGTGGATGTCAACAGGAGGTGGTGGTCTCAGCCGGGGGGGGTCGTCAGCGGAGGGATGGGGCTCCTACGTCAGTGCCCTTCCTGGGTTCCCAACTTCGGCTCACGGTTGGGCACGGCTGGGCCGTAATTTTCCCCGTTTGGGCGAAGTGCGCCAATTTAAAGTTGTTTATCGGTGGGAAGCTGAAAATATTTCTATTGGTGAGTCGGAGACAGGGGCGTAAAACATCGGGAACGGTGTTTTCAGATGTAAAAAACGCGTGGGCTGCTTATTTGCTTTTTTTTTTTTCTTGGGGTCTTTCTGTGTGTGGTATTTTTTACTGCGTCTGTTTGCCTGTTTTCTTTTGAGGCAAGTCGCAGGGCCGGGGCAGGGGTTTGTTGTGGGGCCCAATCCCTCCTGCCCCCACGTAAGATGGGGATGGCGATAGATCAGACAAGTCGCGTCTGGCACTATGAGGGAAACGGGCACGGCAAAGGTGAAAAAGACTTTTTTACTTTTTTTGGAGATATATTTTAATGAGAGGGTGGACAACTGACGGACAGAGGTTTTAGTCCGGTCACGTGCTGTAGGCTGTCTGTCTGTGCTCGAAGGGGACCCTTTTTATAAGATTGAACTGGAAAAATCAAAGGGTTTCGATGTACTAGGAAGTATGGGGAGAGGGGTGATGGTCACGGGACGGGGGTCGCGAGCGGAATGCCTGCGGATGTCGCGTCCGTTGTCATGTTAGCAAAGGTTGGTATGTAGAGGCTAGTGTTTGTATTAATTATATATTTGGTGTGAGGTGAAATAAACCATATGTGAAGTAGGGATTACTCATCCCTCATGGTGACCCCCCCAGTATGGGTATCCCCCTGGTCCCCCTCACCAGATCATTGGGACCTCAAGCCCCCCCACTGCGGCAAGGCGTGGTTCCGTTATGGGGGGCTATGGCTCGTGAGACTAAATGTTCAAGGCACAGTCTGAAAATCCAGGGAATGGACTTGGAATGGGTTCAGGACTTCCAATACCTTGGGCTAAGGATAGACCGGACCGGTCCAGTACCTGGTTGACCGAACGAAAACAAGACTGTCTGTCATGAGAGCAATGAGTGGGAGACACATAGGAGCCAGACACAAGGTAATAAGATCATTCTATGTACATGCCGTCCGGCCCATTGTGGACTATGCTTCTGTCTTGCCAAAATTAAGAGAAAAACTGGAGTCAGTCCAAAATGAAGCTGCCAGGATCATTTTGGGTGCCCTAAGGTGGACGAAGGTCCTCAACCTCCTTTTGGAGGCATAACTTCTCCCCTGGACTCATGAATCAATCTAATGGCAGCACAATTCCTGTCAAAGGTCATCCAGGCTTCCAGGAATACAAGCCTGAGACAAAAAAAAAAAAGTCAGATGCCTAGAACAAGACAACAAGCTTTTTGCAAACAACTCCTGGCTGTCTAAAAACAGCCAGGAGTTAATACACCATCAGCTCAAATAACAGCTTCTTGCTAAGGGCATGGATTCCCCCTACCCTAACTTTGTCGAAGCCCCACCGTGGGCACAAACCTCGATAGGGTTCTCCATCATGAACCTGTCAATGAAAAAGAGTCAGTACCTGACGCTTAGTCTAAAGGCAGAAGCCCAGAGGGTCATTGCAGCTATCACTCCTCCGGGTAGTAGAACATACTTTACGGATCCCTTGATCCACATTGCAGGCGCCGGCTTTGCAGCAAGGGATGCCACAAAATCCATGAGGGTAACAGACAACGCCTCCTCACTACAGGCAGAGGCAGTTGCAATCATAGAAGCCCTATCCCACACATCCCTGAGGGAAGGACACGTGGTCATACATACAGACTCCAGGGCAGCCATCGATTGCCTTCACCCAAAGACAACATCTACCTTCTGATTACTATCCTCGCAATGGCACAGAGGATTCTTGCTCAGGGTAGAAGGATAATCATAAACTGGGTCCCCAGCCACATTAGCATCAGAGGGAATGAGCTTGCTGACAGACTAGCCGACACTGGCAGGGGTATGCCCCCAAATCCCATGATCATACAACCAAGCCGAAAATTACTAAAGGAGAAGTGTACTGCAGCCACGTACCTTCCTCCTGCAGCTTCACAGAGAGGAAACGAGATCCTCCCCCTCAGCCAGATTCTTCACAGAATGCGCCTAGGTTTCCACTGTGCATGGAAGATTATACAGACAATACACCGTGAAGAGTGGTGTTGCATGCATTGCGGCGAGCCGAACGCCACACTCGTGCATTACTTAGAGAATTGTGAGCACACTCAATTCCTGAGACGGGTCCGCCGACAACAGCCGCCGTGCTGGTAAAGAGATAATGTGGTATGCTTACACCATGGCGGCAGGAGTGCCTGCTGGCAATCCCACCGCCACGGTAAGCACCGAGTGTCAGAAAACAAAATGAGACAGCCATAAAATGCTGACACAGGCTGGCCCATATATGGAAGGCCCGGGCGAAGCTAGAACTTTGCAAATCTCTTCCGATCCTCCAGCAGAGGACGACAACAGCAACAGTAAGCTAAGGACTGCCCATTCCTTAGCCCTAAGAGATAAGACACAGTAGTACAAGATAGTAGATGCGCAACCACCATCTACTAAGTTCCTGTTTAAACGTATATGTCATATACATATATGTGTGTGCGTGTGTGTGTGTTTGTGTGCGTGTGTGTATATTATACAATTTTTATGTTTTGAATTTAGTTCCTAAACTGGGGGGGGGGGGGGGTAATGACCAGGCATATGTTATTTTTACCTCACATTCCTAATCTAAAACATAGGTAAATCTTAAATATATGTAAAATCTTATTTTAGTAATGGTATGCAGCTTTAAACCATATCATATTAGTGTCTGAAGGGACACTGAATGTAGTGTGTCCAATTCCTCTCTGTAGCTGACCAGACTTCATCGATCCTATCTGGGGCTCCTAGGACAGAATAGACTAGTGTGACCTTCACTTAACTTGGTCACTTATTCATATGCCGAGACCATCATTATCCTGCGCACCATAGTGGTAGAATAAAAAGGAAACATCATACACAAGTGTATATCGTATAGTAAAATATCATAATCAATTTCTAAAAAATAAAAAAAAAATATAAAGACTAAAAGTTTTCAAATTCATTTTCTTTTGGGGGCCTACTACATTTCCGGCAAATGTTCGTTTAAAACACCACGTAAAAATTATTAGAATACGCTAAAACAAAGGTAAATCAAACTCAAAGGTAACGGGGCCGCGCAGGTGAGATCACCAAAGTCTGTTCAGCTACAGAGAGGATTGGTCAAATATTACATTCAGTGTCCCTTTGGAGAGTTAGTTTAGGTTCACAACATAAACAATGGCGCTTTCCATCGAGGAGGCTTTTAAGGGCTACTTTTCAGTTATTGTGGCCTTTACTCTGTGTGCCATAGCCCTTGAATTTCAGTAGAAGAAATAGAAAAAGCCAAAAAGACTGTGGTGAGGAAGTGGATGAACAGAAAAGACTTATTAAGAAAGAAGTTACGAAAATCAGTAAAAACATTCCGCCTAATCAGCGATTGTCTGTAACACTTTTCTATCTGGCCACAGGTAAGCTAAAAAAAAATGAGGATTAAAAATTCTAGACCACTGCTACTGTCTAATTCCAAAACCATGCTTATAGGATTTCAGTGAAAGCTGAACTCTAAGCACTCCTCGCAGATGACTGCAGTCCGATCAGTGGATGGATAGATTGATCTCAGATCATGTTGGGGTTCATGAACGTTGGGCTGAGTATTTTGAGCAGTTGTAGCAGGTAGACCCTCCAATAGTTAGCTTGGATGCAGTTTTGACTGCCATCTGGCAGTCTGGTACCATTTCCCTTGAACTTTTGAGGGGCGTGGTCATCCCTCTCTGGAAGAGGACTGTAGCAACTACCGTGGTATTACACTGCTCAGCATACCAGGCAAAGTTTTCGCCCATATTCTTCTGAAACGATCCGCGACCACCTACTAAGGCACCAGAGACCGGAGCAGTCTGGATTCACTCCTGGCAAGTCCACAATAGACCAAATATTAGCGCTTCAAGTAATTGTGGAACGCCGTCGTCCTGAGATGCTTGTAGCCTACATCGACCTCAAGAAGGCGTTTGACTCGGTGTATCGTGAATCGCTATGGGAGATCCTGAGACTCGGAGGAATTCTGATGCAGATTATTGGCCTAATAGAAAGCCTATATACCGGTATTGAAAGTGCTGTAAAGTGTGATGCAGGTCTGTCAAACTTCTTCCTTGTTAATTCAGGGGTAAGGCAAGGCAGTGTCCTTGCACCAACACTTTTCAATACCTGTATGCACTGGATAATCGAGAAGTCTGGATTCACTCTTGGCAAGTCCACAATAGACAATATCCTAGTGCTATGAGTAATTGTGGAATGCCGTCGTGAGTTTGGTAGTATCTTGCAGCCTACGTCAACCTCACAAATGCATTTGACTCGGTGCATCGGGAATCGCTATAGGAGATTCTGAGACTTGGGGGGATTCCGACACAGATTATTGGATTAACAGCAAGCCTATATACCCATACTGAAAGTGTTGTAAAATGTAGTGGGGGCCTGTCAATCTTTTTCCCTGTTAATTCAGGGGTGAGGCAAGGCTGTCTACTTGCACCAACACTTATCATGACCTGCATGGACTGGATAATGGGCAGAGCTATTAGCCAAAGTCAGTGTAGAGCACTGCTGGGCAATGTCAAGGTCTCAAACTTTGACTTTGCTGACGATGTTGCTATCCTATCTGAGTCTCTGGAATCACGTGATGCATTAGCAATGAGGAGAAGCCCTTGGGCCTAGAGGTCTCATGGACCAAGACCAAGATTCAGGACTTTGGAGGCCTGTTAGGGGAACCCATTCAGTCAATCCATGCTTGCGGCGAGGACATTGAAGTCATAGAGAATTTTACATACCTTGGTAGCGTAGTCCATATCTCTGGGCTGTTAGACCAAGAAGTCACTAGACGGCCATGAACTCGATCAACATTTGCAGATGTCGGTACCTATGCAGAAGCACCAAGCTTCGTGTCTTCAAGGCCTTGATACTGCCAGTTTTGCTCTATGGAAGCGATATACGGACGCTGTCTAGTGCCTTGGAGTTTCATCTTGATGCATTTGTAACAAGTCTCTTTGCTGGATTATGGGGTACAGTTAGCAGAACCACGTGTCCAACAGATGGCTACACCATGAGACTGGCATGGGACCTGTTGCTTGTATAATCCAGATTGCCAACTCAGGCTATATGGGCACCTAGCTCATTTCCCTGTGGATGACCCTGCCCATAAGGTTGTCTCTCTGTGAGACAACCCTAGGTGGAGGAGGCCTGTGGGACGACCCAGGCTTGGGCAGCTCGACGAGACCTGTCGTGAGGAATCAGAGATGGGCCGAGAGCCTGCCTGTAGGGACCATCGCGGCTGGAAGCGAAGGGTGGATGCGGCCATGCGCCCCCGTCGGCGTTAGCCCCTTCATGATGATGATGATGATGATATACAAATATATATACATATAACAATATATATATATATATATATATATATATATATATATATATATATATATATATATATATAATAAAATATATGTATATGTATGTATTATATATATACAAATATATATACATATAACATATACATATATATATATATATATATATATATATATATATATATATATATATATATATATATATATATCATATAAGTAAATAAATGTATATACATATATATATATATATATATATATATATATATATGTATGTATGTATGTATTTATAACACACACACATACATGCCCATGCATATTGATGTGTGTGAGTGAGTGAGAGAGTGAGTGTGTGTGTGAGTGCGTGAGTGACTGAGTGTGTGTGTGTGTGTGTGTTTCTTTGTGTATGATTATAATAATAATAATAATGATAATAATAATAATAATAATGATAATGATAATATCATCTGCCTACATCAATAAAAAATATCATCAATAACATAGCTATTCTACAGTTTTGTTCAACTAGCCCACATTCACAAATTGTGTAAAGTACTGAAGAAACTATGTTGTTGGTATCTTTTTCATAAATTGGCTGTAGGAATGAGCATGCAGGTTTTTGAAAGTTGCTTCTCAGATACTGAAAAATGGGTTAATTTATCGAAAATGACAACCGGGTCTTCCCAGACAATATTTATATCATCAGATTTGTTTTCGTGAGATGACAACGAATCTGATGATATTTTCAGTTGCATTCTCCAGCCGACAATCTTGATGTGATTTGATAAGTCCCGATAGCAGGGGAGGGCATGAAGTAGATCAGGGAAATTGTGGGGTAAAACAGGCTGAAATAAGAAGAAAAGCGAACAGAAATGTGTAAAACAAGCACAAAAAACGCTTAAAATCGAACAATGAAACCCTACGGACGTCGCCGCCATCTTTCAAACTCTACGCACCGGCGCGCCAACTTTCGAAAAACTCTACGGGAACCAAACCCATCGTTCGGTAAAAATCTACGGGATTTCACATAATCCAGATCCCCCGTGGTAATCGTACAATGCGTC
>NW_023658835.1:0-5000 GCF_015228065.2 Penaeus monodon | reverse complement strand
GCGGTAGATTGGCAGGGGGCACCAGAAGGGTATCCCTCCCCCAAGACCGGGGTTGAAAACAATGACGTTTGGTTGATCTACCTCACCGCCCAAATGCCCCCTCATCTGGGGTCAGCGTCGCCACTCCTCATCCCCGCAAATGGGCTAAGCATTTTTTTTCACCATGGCCCCAGGAATAGCTTCCTGGCCCCTGGAAAACCCCACAGCGGTCCACGGGGGAAAAACGACGGTCGTTTTCCCCCCCCTGCAAATTCGATGGGTGCCAAAAAGGCCGCTACCACTGTGTATGGCCCTCCTAGGGGCTCTGTGTTTTCAGCGAGACCCTCGTTTCCCGACGCGGGTTGACCCAACCCCCAAAACTCCTCGCCCCCGACGATTTTCGGCGCCCCCTTTTCCTAAAGCTCCCAGTTTTTGCCCCACGGGCCCCTTGGGGCCTTTTGGAGAATTTGGTACCAACACTGTAAACTAACCCCCCCCCCGGGTCCCAAAAAGGGGCCCCCCCCCCCAACGCTCGCCATCACCCCCTGCGGGTTTTTTGAATGGGCTCCCGGGGCCCTTACTCACTTTTCATTTTGGGACAGCGACCCCGGGATTCTAGATTGCCTGGGGAAAAGGTGCAGTCGCCAGCCATAACTACCTCTGCACCCCAACCCTTTGGAAGAAGGGACATCTTCACCGTGCACCCCCACCAGCTTCGCCAAGGCGACACACCCCTTACTCTGCTCGGTATCAAGGCCCAGCAAACAGTGCTCGCCAGACGGCCACATCCCCCGAGCCCTTGCACCTTTCTGCCCACGCCAAAATAGACCCTCCACGGGCCCCCTTGGCTGCACACAATGCCCCGGACCCAACAGTCTCTGTGGTGGTTGGAAGCGCAAGTGGCCAACATTCGGCCCCCCTGGGGTCTCCACCCAGTGTCCACGTCAGGCGGCATGGCTTCCCCTTATTGAGCCCTCCCCTGCATCTGCTGGGTTTGACGGCAGCTTTCCCAAACGGGCCCCGGAACCCAGGGCGGCTGGGTTTCGGCCCCCCCTCCAGCCTGTCCCAGTTTTTCCCCCTGTACCATCCCTTGCCTTTGACGCAAATCGGATGGTGCCATAAATGCCACAGTCCTTGCAGCCTCTGGAAGGCATTAGAATCCGTCCGGTTGAAGGCGTGTTCCCGCTCCCCCCCACAAGACACGTCTGTGCCCTACCCCTCCGCAGCCCAACACAAGCCGGGGAAATGCTAGGGTCCCTTCCTCAAAGCTACCCTTTTCCACTTTTCCTTCTGATCCCCGGAATCATGGGGGGGCTGAGCAGTAGTAGGCCAATGGTTTCCTTTAGGAATCCCCGAACTCCAAGGCCCCCCCAGCGTGGTGTGGCGAAGGCCAGGGGGTCCTGCTTGATAGATTTGCGCTGCTGGCCTGCAAAGTGTAACAAAGAAAAACGCGGCCAGGACCCCAATACTCTTCGCAGCGCAGGGACGACCTCCCTTTCCAGCGCCCCACACCTGCGCCGCTGGGCATGTTCGCCACACTCAGAGTCCCCTTCTTCAACCCCGACCCGTTTGGGGTGCCCAAAAAAGGCGTTTTTCAAAACCTCTGCCACGCGGTGTAAGAGGATTGGGATGGGGCAGATGCCCCAGCACTTCCACCGCGGGGCCCCCTTTCACTTTACCACTCGGGCCTTCTCTTCCGGCTCCCCCCCCGGGCAGAGCCAGCATTTCAAATTATGCCCCCCAGGCCCCTTCCGGGCTACTCAGTGGCTTACGCTGGAGGCCGAGGGGGGCAGGGTGGAGAACCGGGGCCGTGAACTAACACGCCCGGGGGGGGGAAAGGGGGGGAGGGAGGCAACGAGGGGGGTTGACCAGGGCCGAATTTGCCGCCAACCTATACCCCAAAGGAGCGGTTTTGAAGGGTCCCCAGCCTTCTGCAGGGACCACTGGTCCGCACGATGTGCGAGGCCCCGGGGTTTTCCTGCCACGGACCCCAGCAACCCCAGTAAAACTGACACTTGGATCTGTGCCAGAACTTGCTGCCTTCTCTGCTTGCAACGTTATACCTCGGACACCGCCTTTCCTCCTTCACTTCCTCCTCAGGCCCCGAAACCCCGCCCCTTAGAGTTGCACCCCCTCCATCAGTTACTCTTCACGCTGTTCAGGCCTTTTTCGGGGTACTGCGAGTTTTTCCCTCCTTTACAGATGCAAGATTTTTCTCTGCAAACCCCAAAAGTCGGAGAACGTTCCTCTGCCTTCCTTTCCCGATCCGACGAAGGGGCCTGCTCGTGTCCCTCGTGCCTGCTCCTTCTGCCTTTTTTGCCATTTCCCCCCCCCCATACCCCCCAGCATGGGATGATCAGGTCCATTGGCTCGGCTTCACCCCACTCGTGCCGCCTCAGTCATAGTTCCCCTCCCCATGGCTGCCCCATCTTTGGACGAATGATAAATCGGCGATCTCACTGATAAAATATCACAAATCCCACTTTGACACCATTTGTTACGCCGACGTCTTGTCCCCCTTCTCTGCCACCAACACAAGGCAGGCTAGGCAGACGGCGTGCTATTCACAGGGTCGTGAACACTGAACAGCTCCAAGAGGCACCGAGCAACCACAGCCCAAACACCACGAGGGGAAACCCACTTGGCAAGGCAGGGCACGAAATAAACACACGATGGACATTTCTTCCTTATTTACACAAGTTATACCTGTACACTTTTCTATAGGCACAATACAGGGGGAAAACCAGCATGTCACACTGCACGATACAGCTTATAACAGGGCAACACAAAGTTTATCAGGTTACAAGGGCACACACGAGGTCTTCACAGGAGCAACACCCAACTGCGTCTCTCTTGGCTTGTTCTTCCGCTCCTCCGCTCGCAGCCAGTTGCATCATGTTTGCCCAGGATCCTTTTCATGTTAACACATGTCCAGGTCATCCTTATCATGTTAACACATGTTTCGCACAGAAACAAAGACCCACTGGCGTAGCAATATGTTATAGATATATATATAATATATATATATAAATTATAATATATCTAATAATATATATATATATATAGATATATATAAAATGTACATAATAATATATATATATAAAATATATATATATTATTATAATTTAAAATATAATTATATAATACATATATATATATATATATATATATATATATATTATATATTATATATTATATGTGTGTGTGTGGTGTGTGTGTGTGTCTGTGTGTGTATGTATGATGGTAAATATGTGTAGATTTATATATATATATATATGTAATAATATATATAATACATATATATACATATATATATATATATATATATTTTATACATACATATATATATATATATAATTATATATATATATATATATTATATATTAAAATATATATATACCCTATATATATATTATATATATATATTATTATATTTATATATATATATTATTGGGGGTGTGTGTGGTGTGTGTGTGGTGTGTTTTTGGGTGTGTGGTGGGTCGTGTGTGGTGTTTTGGTGTGGTGTGGGTGTGTTTTGTGTGATATTATATATATATATATTATATTATATAATAAAATAATAAAAATATATATATTATAAAATAAAAACATATAATATAAAATTATTTATAAATATTTTAATATATATATATAAATATATAATATATATATATATATACAATATATGTGATACAATATTTCATAACACACCTATGAAATATGTATGCATGTATACAGCAAGGGTGTGGTGTGTGTGTGCGTGTGTGTGTGGGTGTGTGGGGTGTTGTGTGTGTGGTGTGTGTGGGTGTGTTATACAAAAATATAATATATTATATATATATATATATATATTATATTTAAAATATATGTATTAATATATATATTATATATATATATATATATATTATATATATAGTGTGTGGGGGTGGTTGGTGTGTGTGGTGTTGTGTGTGGTGTGTGTAAAATATATATAATATATATATATATTATTAATAAAAAATATATTATATAATATATATATATGTGGTTGTGTGGTGTGTGTGTGTGTGGTGGTGTGTGTGTGTGTGTGTTTGAAATTCAACCACTATAATATATATATAAAATTTTATATAATATATTATATATATAATATATAATAATATTATTATATAACATATATTATATATAATATATATATATAATAATATAATTTATATATATATATATATATATATGATAAGAGAGCGAAGAAAGCCGCGTGGAGAAAGTTTTTTGTTTTTCTGAGAACTGATTTTTTTAAATTTTTCTGTAGTTTTTTTGGGTTTGATATGTCAGAGCAGAGGGTGTCTGTTTGATAGGGGGGGATAGTGCTATGCCAGCGGCTTGTCTCTTGCGAAACATGTGTAACAGAAAAGGATGACCTGGGATGTTAACATAAAGGGACTGGGCAAACATACGCAGTGGCTGTGACCGGAGGAGCGGAGGAACAAGCCAAGACCGGTTTGGGTGCTGCCCCCTTTTAAGACCTCGTGTGTGCCTTGGACCCGATAAAAGTGTTTCCCTGTTATAAGGTACGTGCAGGTGACATGCTGGTTCCCCTGTATTTTGCCTAAGAAAAAATGGAAAGGTAAAAAAATTTTTGTAAATAAAGGAAAGGGCTGTATTTTGTTTTATTTTGGCCCCCGCCTGCCACTTGGGTTTTCCCCGTGGGTTTGGGAGGGTGGTGCCGGGCTTTTTTGGAGCTTTTCAGTGTTTAGACCTGGAAAAGCGCCGTTACCTAGCCGCCTTGTGTTGGGGCAGAGAGGGCGAGGCGGGCGGGTAAAAAATTATATTTCATATTATATATAAATTTTATATATTATATTATTTTAATAATTTATAATATATAATATTATATATATTTAAAATATATATATATATATATATATATTTAGCGCACAGAACCGTGGTTGATTAGGAAGGGCATCCAATTAGACAAGTGTTTCAGCCAAATAACCTTCATAGTGAAAGAGAGAAGCTCATGTCCTGCGTGGGAGAAGAGA
>NW_023658834.1:20000-22802 GCF_015228065.2 Penaeus monodon | reverse complement strand
AAACCTAACCCAAATCAAACCCCAAACCAAACCCCAAAACCTAACCAAAATCCTAACCCAAACCTACCAAACCTAACCTAAACCTAACCTAAACTACCTTTAAACCTACCTAACCTAACCAAAACCTAAACCTACCTAACATAAACCTAACCTACACCTAACCCGAAACCTATCCTAAACCTAACTAAACCTATCTTAAACTATGCTAAACCTTCCAAAACCCATCCTAAATATATCCAAAACCTCACCTTAACATAGCATAAACCTAAATAAATGGTATCCTTGCGTTTTTGCAAACGTAACGTAACCTTATATATTTTTGGGTTTGGTGTGTGGGTGTGTGTGTGTGTGTGTGATTTGGGTGTGTTTTGTGTGTGTATATATTACTATATGTATTACGGGCTCGTATGAATGTATATATATATATACTTTATAAAAATATAATATAATATATATATATATATATATATATATATATATATATTACTCCTGTTGTGAGCATATTCGTTATATATTAAAATTATGTTTATATTATATATAAATATATATATATATTTTATATATATAATATATATAATATAATGCATATATATATACATATATATATATATATATATATTATATATATTATATATATATGATATAGATAAAGATACATACATATGTAAATATATACTATAATAAAATCTATTATATTATATATTTATATATTTTATATATAATATAACATTATATATTATTTAATATATATATATTATAATTAATATTTATATCTTTTTCGGTATATAAATAGATAATTGGGTAGATAGTAATAGATTGATATAGATATAGATATAATAACCACTTTTACTATCTATTCCTTATCTACTACATATCTGTTTCTATTTCTATTTACTATGTGTGTTTGAAATGTGTATATATATCAACGCGCACATACACACACACACCACACACACACAACCACCACACAACACACACACACATATATTATATTATAATATATATATATATATATATATTAATACATATATACTATATTATTATATATATATTATTATATATATATATATTTATAGATAAATATATATTTACACACCCCACACCACCACAAACACACACACAACACACACACACACAAACACACACACACAACACACACACCCCACACACACACACCACAATATATTTTATATATATATATATTATATATATATATATATATATGTATATAAAATAGATAGGTATATAAAATATATGCGAATATATATGAATAAATTTGTATATATGGATTATGATTGTGATTATATATATAATATATATTAATATATATATATATATAATTAATTTTTATTTATTTATATATACAACACCCACACACACACACACACACACACACACACCACACACACACACCCCACACATATATATATATATATATATATAAAATATATATATATATATATATATATATTTATATACAACTAAATAATCACATACACAAAAACAACAACACACCACAAAACCCATACACACACACACACCGAAACGCACGCCAAACCACCCACCCCACACACACACACAACCAACACACACACACACACACCACACACACACACAAAATATATTTTATATATTATATATATATATATATATATATATATATATTATACAATTTTTTAATATTTTATTACATATATATATATATATTATATATATTATATATATAATATATTACAATACAAATATTTTATCAATATAATATATATTTTTATATATAATTTTTTTTTATATACTTATAATATTTTATAAATTTTATATATTATATTATATTTATATGGTGTGTGTGGTTGTGTGTGTCTGTGTATGTGTGTATGTGTGTGTTGTGTGTGTGTGTGTGTGGTGTGTGTTGTGTGGGTGTATGTGTGTGTGGTGTTTGTTTGTATGTGTGTGTCTGTGCGTCACATATATATAATAAATTATATATATATAAAATTTTATATATATATATATATATATTATATATTTTGTAATATTTTCCCTTATACAAAAATATATATATATTATTTTATTTTTTATTTATTATATATTTTTTAAATTTTTAGGGTGGTGTGTGTGTGTGTTTGTGTGTGTGTGTGTGCGTGTGGTGTTGTGTTTTTGTGTGTGTGTGTGTGTGTGGTGTGTGTGGGGTTTTTGTACGTGTTGGTGTGTGTTGTGTGTATGTATGTATAATGTATGTAATATATATACAATTATACATAAATTGTATATATAATTGTATATTACATTAAAATTACCTGTATGTATCATACTACACACCAGCAAACACTAACGCTTAAACAAAAACCACACAAAACCACACACACACCACCACACAACATATATATATATATTTATATATATTATATATTATATATATATTATTTAAAATTTATATATTTATATATATATATATTATTATATATATATATAAATGTGTTGTGTGTTTGTGTGGGTTTGGTGTTGTTTTTGTGGGTGTGTGTGTGTGTGTGTGTTTTGTGTGTTTGAGTTTTGTTTTTATACATTATCACAAAAACGCATATATATAAAATATATATATAATTATATATATATATATATAAATAATAAATATAATGTTTTATTAATAAAACAGTTTATTAATTAATAAAAAATAATAAAATAATATATAATTTATTTTATATATATAATTTATAAAATAAAAAATTTTTTAAAATAATTATGTAATTACATCCTGTAATTAATAAAATTTTAAATTTTTTTTATTTATTATTTTTATTTTCCCCT
>NW_023658834.1:0-10000 GCF_015228065.2 Penaeus monodon | reverse complement strand
CGATTCATGGAAAAGAGGAAGGATTCGACCTTCAAGAGATTCAGGAATAACTACAAGTTTACGAGATGCCTTGAGCTTTCTTGTCCTAAATCGAGACTTGTAGCAAAGTAGACCGTTAGCATCGAGGTACAATTGACTTACTCGAACATGTCTGCTAGGGGGAGGTATTTCATTCCTTTCTAAGGCTTGAATTAAGGGGCCGTACAGATTATCATTACGTTGCACCAGCCGGATCTCGTCCTCCGTGGGGGGGTCCATGGGAGGTACGGCTGGAGCAGCCAAGACCGGGGAGGTAACAGAATGAATGGGGTCGGAACGGCGACCGTTAACATGTGCAGGCCGGATCTCGTCCTCCGAAGGATCCTCAACGGTAGGCGCGGCAGTATTTACCAAGATCGGTGCAATGTCAGAGAATTTCATCTTGCGGGAGGCAAAGGTGGGCGAGGAGCTAGATTCAAGCAGGTTGTGAGCGTCAGAGATAGCGTGTCGGCAACATTTTGCTTCCTGGGTAAATAAACAATGGTGACGTCAAACTCTGCTAGAACTTCAATTGCGCGGGCGCGTCGTCCATGAGGGTCCCTACCTTTAAATATGGACGTGAGGGGGGAATGATCAGTGTGCACTTCTATCTGATATCCAAGATTAGCTCTCGAAAGTGACGGAGGGCCCATGTGATACTTAGTAGTTCACGGTCCGTCGTATGATAGTGTTTCTCCGCTGAATTGAGGGCGCGACTTGCAAAAAGCAATGGGCTGCATTTTTCCAGAATGGCCATGTTTCTGGTGGAGTACTGCTCCGAGCCCGAGGTTTGAGGCATCAGTGGTGAGGACAAAAGGCAAGCTGAAATCGGGGAAGGCTAAGAGTGGAGCCTTAATTAATTGCGACTTAAGAGTTGTAAATGTGGCTTTTTCCTCGTCTGTCCACTGCCAAATAGAATCCTTTTTAAGGAGATGATTAAGCGGTGTCGCGATGGACCTGTAATCTTGAATGAACGGCCTGTAAAAACCTGAAAGGCCTAAAAATGATCTCAATTCCTTCTGGTTCTTAGGTGTTGGAAAGTCGGCAATGGCTTTAATTTTTGAATCATTAGGTGCAATACCTTTAGATGACAACGTATGGCCTAAGAATTCTAACTTAGATTTGAAGAACTGACACTTGCTAGGTTGAATAGTTAATCCTGCAGTTGATAGCCTATTGAAAACCTGATGCAATTTATTCTCGTGTTCAGAGAGGGAGGGCGAGCAAATTAAAATATCATTTAAATACACGATCGTAATTAATCCTGATAGTACAAGTGACATTAATCTGCTAAATGTAAGAGGGAATTGCGAAGGCCAAAAGGGCATACTAAAAATTCAAAGTGTCCCATATGAGTCGAGAAAGCCGTATATGGCACGCTCTCAGGAGCCACAGGGACTTGCAGGAAGCCTTTAGCAAGGTCAATAGTTGAAAAAATCTTATTATTAGAGCCAATGTCTTGTAACAGCAATCTAAGATTAGGAATTGGGATGGATTCTGGCACTGTTATTTTATTCAACTTGCGATAGTCGACCACTGGGCGGAAAGTATTATCCTTCTTTGGAACAAGGAGGAGGGGGGAGGCCCAGGGTGAATTGCTTGGTTGAATAAGATTCATGTCCAACATTGTTTTAACCTCCTTTTCCAAGCCCTGTCGCTTTGAATGAGGGATCTTATAACTTGATATGTATGAAGGCTTAGCATCAGGCTCGAGGGTAATGGAGTGTTGAAGCAATGTTGTTTTTCTGATAGGACGGTCCTTGGTTGGCAGTACGCTTGGGAGTTCTTTAAACAAGTTAATCAAAATATCATATCCTTCATGAAAATCTAAACTTTGCTTCAGAACATGATCAGAGCTCTGCTCATCAGGGGAAGATGATGTTGCAGTGGCAGAAAAAAACAGGGGAGGGAGCAGGTAAATCAAATTCGCAGATAGGCAAGTCTGTGAATTCATAGGATATTACAGGTACACCAGCGTTAATAGTCAATGGGACCGGGGTCAGATTAAATACATGCACCTGACATCTATTATCAGTAATATTATACAAGGAAGGTAATGTTGCACAACCTTTTACTCGTGTATTATCAGGTAATATCAAAGCAGTACCAGGAAGGAGAGTGAGGTGCAGAGAAGAGGTGACTATGGTCATGTGTGACTTCATAGATTGTCATTGCGGGTGTGAAGGGGTCGGTATGCGTCCATAGGCAAGAGGGAGTCCTTAACAGGTAATTCTGACCATTAAAAGTAATGCTATTACTGCGAGGGTAGAGGAAATTCCTGTACGGTATAAGAAATCATGACCCAACAAGATTCTTCTACGACAAACTTGTGAGCAAAAATTTCACTACCAAGAGAAATGTTAAGGACTTTGTTGCCTAAAGCTGATATCTTATCTCCTGTTATCCCACAAATGGTGGTTTGACTCGGTTGCAAATCTAATGATAATTCGAAATTCTGCAAAGTATCCAACGAGACCACAGAACAAGAAGATCCCCTGTCTAAGAAGAAATATGCAGGCTTGCCATTTAATATAGATGGAAGCAATGGCGGCTGAGTGATATCATTAGGGATGCAACTAATTGAGACAATGTGATGTGTTACCGGTATTGTTGCCGTGTCTGGGTGTTTTTGGCTTTTCCCTAAAAAAATGGCGGTTTGCTTGGCGTTGCCGGAGCAATCTGTACGTTTGACTCACCTGGTCTGGGAACGCCGAGCAGTGAGCCCATGGATGTGAGGGCGTGCCATGATAAGGGCAGTATGGAGTCGAATAACATGAGTCGGCACCGTGACCTTTTGCACAACAGTTGAAACACTGATCCCTGTCCGGTGCCCAGTTTGTGACACAAGGTTGTTTATGTCTGGGAACATGAGGTGAGTTAGATGACGGGGGAAAATGAGTCTTATGTCCCGTATTATATTTGTGAGGGGTGTTGTGTTTGGACTGTTGTGGTCTCGTGTCATTGTTGTGGAACCGCGGGTTAGGGTTGCGTTGTGGTTTGTCGTTTGGTTGTTTGTTTTTGTTTTTGGTGTGTTCGCCTTAGTAGTGTGAATGCCTGCATTGACCGATACAGTGGGATCCTTCTCTCTGATTGACTTGGCAAATTCGCCGGGTAACTAAAGTAAATCGGTATCCTCACAAGGTTCCCAAACTTGCTCTTGTACAGAAGTAGGTAACAAAGCAACTAGGATAGATTTCACCATATACGTCAAGGAGGAGACGTGATGTTCGTTGAACAAGGATTTAATGTGGGAGTCACGGTTGTGACTCCATTTTGAAACTTGACCCCGAAGGTGATTGATAAAATATCGAATGTCTTCTGACAAAGAAGCAGGCTTTAAATGAATAAGTCTCGCAAACTGAATATGATGACTTACATCTAAGGATTTGAACGAAGATCTAGAAATATCTTTGAAATAACTCCAACTGCGCAAATCGGATGGCAATGTCTTGAAGGCATTAATCGCGTTTCGTACTTTTGCTGAGGTCAACTCTAAACGTGTTTCAGCCGCGTTTACGCATTTATTGCCAAAGAAGGGTCATCTCTAGACATTCCACCTTGAATAATCATAGATTCAACATTTTCCAAGAAATCTTCAACCGGAATGGACGAGCCATCAAATTTCTGTACGATATTGAAAGTCTGATGGGGTTGAAACATCATGTTTGAGAAAGGGTGGTTGGGAAGGGGTCAGGTCTGAGGGGGGGTCAGTGGTGGAATTAGCAGTTGAAGGCTTAATGGGGGAAGTCAGAGATAATCGGGAAACGGGGCGGGAGGGAGAATGCGAAGTTAAATTATCCAACCCGAAGAAAATTTCACTAGTTTCTCTGAGATTCCTGAATATTTTACCACTTCGTAATTCACTCATGAATAGTGGCCTCCAGCTACGAGGATCCCTCGAGGCGAGTCTCCAGGTAGGCCTACGGGCCATCTCTAGTTCCTCGCGACAGGTCTCGTCGAGTTGCCAAAGCCATGATCTCCTGGGTCGTCCCAAAGGCTACCTCCATCCAGGAGACAAGAGACAACCTGATGGGCAGGGTCGTCCACAGGAAACGAGCTAGGTGCCCATATAGCTTGAGTTGGCGATCTTATATATATATATATATAATATATATATATATATATATATATATATATGTGTGTGTGTGTGTGTGTGTGTGTGTGTGTGTGTGTGTGTGTGTGTGTGTGTGTGTGTGTGGGCGAAATATAGCCTTTTGAGAGTTTACTCCAAAATGACGTTTTTTCGATTTCTTTGGTGATTTCGGCAATTATTAGGGTAATAATGATAATGATTACCAGAATTGTATTAATCATAACAATAATGATGATAAAAGTGAGAATAAAGAGAATTTTGATAACATTTGAATATTATTATTATTATTTTTATTATTAGTATTATTATTATTATTATTATATTATTATTATTATTATTATATATTATTAATATTATTATTATTACTATTATCTTAATTATTAGTATTATTGCCAAAACATATATTATAACTGTAATAATAACAATAATAATAATAAGTATAATAATAATAATAATAATAATGCTACTGGTTATATATTGTTATTAGTATTATTATTGTATTATTATCATTATTATTATTTGTCTGGTAGTTAATTGCAAAAATAATTATTATAACAGTAAAAATTACAGTAATAACGATACTAATTAAGATAATGATATAAATAAACTATTATAAAATCGTTATTATTGTTATTATTATTGTTATTACTATATTATTGTTGTGGTTATTAGTATTATTGCAAAAATATATACTATAACTCCAATGATTGCAATAATAATGATAACAATTGCAATAATGATGATAATGATGATAATGATAATAATGATGATAATGATGATAATAACGTAATAATGATGATAATCATGATAATGATGATGATAATAACAGGAACATTCTCCATATATAATATAAAAAAGGTAAAAGAAAAAACATCTCCAAAAGTCGAAAAAGCGGCAAAATCTAGCGAATATAGCCTTTGAGAGTATAGTCCAAAATGACGTTTTTTTCGATTTTTGGTGATTTCGGCAATTGTTAGGGTAATAATGATAAGAATTACCAGATTGTATTAATCATAACAATAATGATGATAAAAGTGAGAATAAAGAGAATTTTGATAACATTTGAATATTATTATTATATTATTATTATGATGATGATATTATTATTATATTATTGTTATTATTACTATTATCTTAAATTATTAGTTATTTTGCCAAAAATATATTATAACTGTAATAATAACAATAATAATAATAAGTATAATAATAATAATGCTAGTGGTTATAATAATGATATAAATAATTTTTAAAAAATTGTTTTATTTTTTAATTTTTTAAATATTTTGGGAATTTTTTTCAAAAAATATTTAAAATAATTTTTTTAAAATATATAAATAAAAATATATAATAATTAAAAATATATAATAATTTTAATTTTAAAATTATAGAAAAAAAAAAAAATAAAATAATAATAAATAAAAAAAAAAAAAAATTTTTTAAAATTAAAAAAATTTTAAAAAAATTTTAAATAAAAAAAATTTAAAACAAAAAATGCCAATTTTCCCAAAAACTTTTTTTTCGATTTTTGGGTTTTGGAATTTTAAAAATAAAAAATTTTTAAAAATTTTTTAATTCATAAAAAAAAGGGAAAAAAATTTAAAAATTTTATATTAATTTTTTTTAATATTATTTTAATTTTTTATTTTTTAAAATTTAATTTTTTTTATATTTTATTTAAAATTTTATATTTATTAAAAAAAAATTTTATAAGTAAAAATAAAATAATAACAATAATAATAATAAAAAAATTTTTTTTTTTTTAAGTAAAATTTTTTTTAAAAAAAAATTTTTGGAGTTTTGAAAATTTAAAATTTTTAAAAAAAATTTCAAAAAAAAAATTTAAAAAAAGGGTTTAAAATTTTAAATTTAAAATTTATTTTTTATTTTAATTTTTTTTTTTTATGTTTAAAAAAAATAAATTTATAACTAATTTTAATAATAATATAAAAATTAATAATATTTTTTTAAAAATATATATATATTAATAAAAATTGAAAATTTTAAAACGATTTTAAAAAAAAAAAGGGAAAATAAAAAATTTTTATATAATAAAAAAAAAAAAAAAAAAATTTAAAATTTTTTTAAAAAGGGAAAATTTTAAAATAGTTTTTGGGGAAAAAATTTTTTATTTTTTTTTTGCAATTTTAAAAAAAAAAAAAAATTTAAATTTTTTTAAAATATAAAATATTTTAAAAAAAGTAAAAAAAAAATTTTTGGATAAATTTTTTTTAAAAATTTTTATTTTATATTATTTTTATATTAAAATTTTTATTTTTTATTTTTTTGTTTATAATTTTTAAAATTTTTTTTATATTTTAAAAAAAATTTTAAAATTTAAAATAAAAAAATTAAAAGAAAAATTTAAAAAATAAAAAGGGAAATTTGTTTTTTGTTTTTTTTTTTTTTTTTAATTTTTTTTTTTTTTATTTATTCCAAAAAATGAAAATTTAAGTAAAAATTTCCCCCTTTGAAACAAAAAATAATGATAAAAAAAAATTTTAAAAAATTTTTTTAATTTTTGTATTATTATTATTATTTTTTTAATTTTTTTAAAAAAAATTATTTAACCCTTTTTTAAAAAAAAAAAAAATAAAAAAAATATATAAAAATTTAAAAATAAAAATTTTTTAAAAAAATAAAAAAAGGAATTGCCCTTAAAAAATTAAAAAAAAGAAAAAAAAATTTTAAAAAAAACAAAAAACCCTTTTTTTTTTTTCCCCAAATCGTTTTTTTTTTTTTTTAATATTAAAAAGAAAATAGGGATTAAAAAAAAATTAATGGGGGAAAAAAAATTTTAAAAAATTTAAATTTATTTTTATTTTTTTTTTTTTTTTTAAATTTTTTTTTTTTTTTTTAAAAATTTTGTTATTCAAAATTTTTAATAAAAATAAAAAAAATAAATAATAAATAATAATAAAAATTTTAAATTTAATTGTTATGATTTAAAAAATTTTTAAATATTATTTTTAAGTAGAAAATAAAAAAAGAAAAAATTAAAATTAAAAAATTTCCTTTTAAGAAATAAAAATAATTTTTAAAAATCTTTTATTTAATATTTTTTTTTAAAAATAGGTTTGGTTTTTAAAATTAAAAAATTATAAAAAATAAGATAAAAAATAAAAATTAAAAATTTAAAATTAATAATATATAATATATATAATTTTATATATATAATGATAATAAAAAAAAATTTTTTAAAAAAAAAAATAAAAATTGAAATATAAATAAAAAAGGAAAAGAAAAAAAAAAAAAAAAAGGGAAAATTTGGAAATTTTTATATTTTTAAATACTAAAAATTTTTTGTTTTTTTATTTAATTTTAAAAAAAAAATTAAAAATTTATTAATATAAAAATTTTATAAAAAAAATAAAAAATTTTATAAATTTTTTTTTTTATTTTTAAATTAATTATTATTATTTTTTTTTTTTTAAAAATTTTTTAAAAATTTTATATTTTTTTTATTTTAATTATTTTTTTATTTAAAAAATTATTAAAGTAAAAAAAAATAATAAAAATATTAATAATAAATAATAAAAAAGGGTTTTTTTTATTATTTTAATTTTAATTTTTTTTTTAAATTAAGGGTTTAATTTTAAAAAAATTTTTAAAAATTAATTTTTAAAATTAATTAAAAGTATTTTAAATAATTAAAAAAATTTGTTTTTTTAATTTTTAAAAGGGGGGAAAGTTTAAAAAAATTTAATATTTTAAAATTTTAATTTTTAATTAAAATTATAAATATAATTTTTTAATAAAAATTTAATATATAATTTTAAAATTATAAAGTAATAAATAAAATATGATAATATATTAATAAAATGTAAAAAAAAATAAAAAAAACTTTTAAAAAAAAAACGGAAAATTTTAAAAAAATTTTAAAAGTTTTTTTTTTTTTTTAATTTTTTAAAAAAAAAATAAAAATTATAAAATTTTTTTAAAATTTTATAAAATTTTTAAAAAAGGGGGGTAAAATTTTAAAAAATATTTTTTTAATTTTTATTTTTTATTTTAAAATTTTTTTATATATTTTTTTAATATTTTTTTAAAAATTTTAAATATAAAAAAAATAAAATTAATAATAAAAAAATAATGAAATTTATAATAAAAATTTTTATTTTTAAAATTTTAAAAAAAGGCAAATTTCCAAAAAAAAAAGAAAAATAAAAAACTTAAGAAAAAATTTTTTTTTTAAAAAAATTTGTTTTTTTAAATTATATTTTTAAAAATTTTTTTTTTATTTTTTCATAAAATAAAATTTTTAAAAAAAAATAAAAAATTTTAAAAATAAAATTAAAAATATTAAAATTGAATATAAAAATATATTAAATATAATATATATAAAAAATGATAAAATAAAAAAGAATTTTTTTAAAATATAATAAAAAAAAAAAAAAATTTCCCAAAATAAAAAAAAAAATTAAAGGGTTTAAATTTGGGATTTTTTTTGTTTTTTGATTTTTGGGTTTAAATAATTAAAAATTTTTAATAAAAAATAAAAAATAAATAAGAAATTTTAAATTTTAAAATTTATTTTATTATTAATTTAGATTATATTATATTATTATATTATTAATTATTATTATTAATATTATCATTAAATTTAGTATTATTGCCAAAAAATATATTTAACTTGTAATGACAATAATAATATAATAATAATAATAATAATAAAAAATATAGGGTTATAATATTTTATTGTATTATATTGTTATATTATCATATATTATTGTATGGTAGTATAATTGCAAAAATAATTATATAACAGTTAATATTGAGTAATAACGATACTAATTAAAGATAATGATATAAATAATTATTTTTAAAATCGTTATTATTTTATTATTATTGTTATTACTATTATTATTGTTGGGTATTATTATTGCAAAAATATATACTATAACGCCAATGATTGTAATAATAATGATAACAATTGCAATAATGATGATAATAATTGCAATTTGATGATAATGATGATGATAATGATGATAATGATGATGATAACGATAATAATGATGATAATCATGATAATGATGATGATAATAACAGGAAATGTCCATATAAATATAAAAAGTAAAGAAAAACATTCCAAAAGTCGAAAAAGCGCAAAATCTAGCGAAATATAGCCTTTTGAGAGTATACTCCCAAAAATGACGTTTTTTCGAATTTTTGGTGATTTCGTAATTTTTAGGGTAATAATGATAATAATTACCAGAATTGTATTAATCATAACAATAATGATGATAAAGTGAGAATAAAGAGAATTTTGATAACATTGAATATTATAATATTATTATTATTATATTATTATTATATTATTATTATTATTCAATATCAATTATTATTAGTATTATTGCCAAAAAATATATTAAACTGTAATATATACAATAATAATAATAAGAAATTTTTTAATAATAATAATAATGCTAGTGGTTATAATATTGTTATTATATTATTATTGTTATTATTATCAGTATTATTATTTGTACAGGTAGTATAATTGCAAAATAATTATTATAACGGGAAATTTAATTTACAGTAATAACGTTACTAATTAAGTTTAATGATATAAATAATATATTATAAAACGTTATTATTGTTATTATAATGTAATTAATATTATTATTGTTTGATATATATTGCATATAATATTATTTAATGTTTTAAAATTAATAATAAAAAATTTATTGTAAATAATTGCAAAAAATAATTATTATAAATAATTATAATAATTATAATGAGATAAGGATATAAATATTATATAAAATGATTATTGAAAATTATAGGATTTTTAATTAATTCATAAATTGAAAAAAACATCTCCAATGAAAAAAAGAAACAATTAAAATATGAAATATAAAATTAAAATTTTGATGAAAATTGGGTAAAATA
>NW_023658833.1:0-22803 GCF_015228065.2 Penaeus monodon | reverse complement strand
TGGGGGGGGGCGGGGGTGGAGCCGGCGGGGGGGGCGGGAGGAACAACCCGAGAGACGGATTGGGGCTGTCCGTGAAGACCTTGGTCCCCCTTGTGACCTAAAAAAAAGTTGGTTGCCCTTTTTATAAGGATGTGCAGGTGAACATGTGGTGTCCCCCCTGTATTGTGCCTATAGAAAAGGTAGGGAAAATAACTTGTGTAAAAAAGGAAAGACTGTCTTTTGGTTTATTTGGCCCTGCCTGCCAATTGGCGTTTCCCCTGGGTTTGGGACGTGTGGTGTTCGGTGCTTTGGGAGCTGTTCAGTGTTCACGACCCTGTGGTAGCAGCCGTCTGCCTACCCGCCTTGGTTGGGGCAGAGGACGGGCGGTCGGCGTAACAAAATATATATTACTTATAATGTAATATATAAAAAAATACATACTGATATACATAATGTAATATAATAATTATATCGAAATATATATATTAATAAAAATATAATATATATAAATATATATATAAAATTATTTGTATACAATATGACAATGGTATACAATGTATAGAAAATATATAATAACATTATTAGTTTATTTTTATAATAATAATATATAATATATATAATATAAATTTTAAATATAATTTTTATTATAATATATATATATAATAATTTATATATATTTTTTTTATTATGTGTGTTTGTAATTTTGTTATATTAATTTAATATTTTAATAATATTTTATATATATATATATATTTTTAATAATTTTAATTAATATATGATATATATTTGTTATTTTTTTTATTATTTATATACTACCCCCAAACACACAACACAACAAAACAAAATAAATAATATATATATATTATATAATATAAATATATTATATATATATATATATTATATATATATATAATTATTATTTTTTTATTTATTTTTTTATCTATTTTTTATATGTATCTATGATATATTATATAATAAAAATATATTTTATATATTTTATATATAATTATATATTATAAATATATAAAATTTATTTATGTACGTTCTATGACACACAAACACACACACACACAAAATATATATATGTATAATATTTTAATATAATTTTTAATATATATTATATAATTTTATATTATATATATATTTATTTATTTTTTTTAATTTATTTATTTATTTATTTTTATATGATTATATATTATTTATATATATGATAATATATATAATATATAAATATTATATATATATATATATAAATATATAATATATATATATTAAAAACATAAAATATACATAAAATTTATATATAAAGAAATGTTTATAATGGATTATATTTTATATATTTTACATATATAAATATATATAATATTTTTTTTTCAAAGCCTTTTCTTCCATGCGGACATAGGCCCTTTAATTCTTTCCGAGAGGTTATTATGGCGTGCCCCCCTTCCCTGATTGGATCCCCTTCCTAATAAACCCGCGGTTTGTGCTAGGGGCGGGATTTCCCCCTACGACACCTGGTTTGACTTCTCAAGGCGATATGTCGTTTTTCGGCTGGAGCCAGAGTCACAAACGCAGGACTTTTACGACAGACACACACACACATACACACACACAGACCCCCAAAAAACCACACCCCACAACGCAAAAACACCAAAACACACCACAAACCCAACACACACACACACACACACACAAAATAATATATATAATATCCATATTATATATAAATTATATATAATTTTAATAATTAATAATGTAAATATATACAAAATAATATTAATATAATATATATATATATAATATATTATAATATATGCATTATATATATATAATATATTATATATAAAATTAAAATATATATATATATATATATAATTAATATATAAATATATATATTGTGATAAGCTGGGATGAAAAACCGCGTGCTTCTGAGCATCGACCGCGCTAGTCTCCTCACCCGACTACGGATTTGTTTTGAAGGGACGTAGCTTTGGGGGATGATTTTCCCAATAGTGTACACTTAGTGGGGTTCAGTTTCACATTCACGGTTCGCAGGACATGGTTCGCCTTTTTCATTGTACGGTGAATAACGGGGAAGGACTAGAACATATTTGGACTTTTGAGAGCTGGCGAGCGCTGGCGGTGGTCGGGAGGAGCGGTTGGGTTCGTTTATTTTTTAATTGTCTTTTTATGGGTTTCACTTTTATATATATTTCATTTCTATATAGTATTTTTTTTTTTATCGTTTTGGTCAATTATGGGTGTTAATGATGGTGAGAGTGCAAATACTTCGAGATGGGTGATGGTTAATTACTAAACAGTGGTTGATGAAAATATGTTTTAAGATGAAAAAATAGCTTTTGCTTCCCTTAAAGAAAGTAATTAGGCGCAATACCTAGACGCGAATAATGTTAAATTAACATGAATCAATAAAATGCGTAAATGAATTATGGATGACATAATGAATTTCTGATGAAATATCAAATGAAATGAGAAGTATAAGCACGAGCTCAGTTTTTAACTTAAAAGGGTTGACGCTACATTAAGATAAGGAATAAAATTTTATTCCTAATAAAGGGTATTTTTTACCACCCGCCTTTGGGCCCGAGGGTGCACTGTTCAGGGGCTAAAGCTTATGTAACAATTATATTATAATATAATATATTATAATATATATATTTATAATATTATTTTTATTATATTTTTTTTCTATATCTTTTTATATATTTATATGTTACGGCTGGTATTCACTAAGAGAATTTAGGGGAAGAGCAGCTCCGGAACTCTAATTCTTAAGCTTTTTCCAGAATCATAGACGGAAGTCAAATCGAATGATTGGCCTGATTGAAAGGTTAATACCCCGTAACAAAAATGTTTTTTGGGTTTAAAATACTAAAAAAGGGTTTTCAATTGTCCCCTTGTTTATTTATTTAGGTCATTCATTTTTCATTTCCTTATTTTAAAATGCCCCTTTAATTTGGTTGTCAATGAAATGTTAAACATTCATAAATTTTTTGGTCTCATTAATTATTTCATTTATTCATGATGATATGGGTTCTTTAAAAAAGTATTGCAAATCTTTTTATAATTTAAAATTTTTCCAGCAAAATCACTTATGAATACTTTAATTTTTTTTAACTGTCCAAAAAATTGGGAAAAATTTGTAAAGTTATTTCTATTCTATCTTTCACCAAAAAACACAAAAACAAAAAAATCCACCAAGCGAAATATACTAAAGGTAATATAAAACCCTAACCAACAAAGAAAAGAAATACAAACCGAAAATATTAACATAATGGAAAAGGGTCTTGCCCAGGTTTTTGGCAAATGGAGGAGGGCCGAGGCAACCCAAAGGGAAAAAGGTAGGTGCTCAAGACGAAGAGGGGGGGGGGTCTGCAAGCGAGAAAAAAATAGATTTGCAGTCGTCGGCGGGCGAGCTCGTTAAATAAACTAAACAGGGGCGCAGATAAGTTCATGTTACAAATGGGGGATTTAATATATTTATGAAATATATAATATAAAATATAAAATATATATATATATATATATATAAAAATAAATATATATTATATTATATTATTAAAATATTAAAAAAATTATTATTAAAAATTATTATATATAATTTATATATATAATATATATATAATTTTAATATTATAATTGTGGGTTGTGGTGTGTTTGGTGTGTGTGTGTATGTGGTGTGTGGGTGTGTGTGGGGTGTTGGTTGTGGTATAATATTTTTTTTATAATATTCAAATATATATATTATATATAATATATATATTATATATTATATTCAAAAATATATTTTAAAATTAAATTTTAAATATATATATATATATATATATATATATATAATATATATAAAATTATATATATATTTTTTTGTATGTAAAATATATATATATATATATAATAATTTTATATATAAAATATATATATATATTTTTAATATAAAATTGAAACAGCCGTAATGAGAAAAAAAAAAAATTAAGCGTTTTAAGCTGGGAAAAATTTTGTAAATATAGATTTTTTTTTTTTGCTATCTCTGGAATTGTTTGCCTTCTCAAGCACCTCCGTAGATAGCTAGCCCTTGCGTTTTTCACTCAGGTCAAGAGGTGTACCGCACCATGGCAAAAGCGTCCTTCGTTCCGTAAGGTTACAGCCTTTGGGAATGCGGACGTTGGCCTCGAACTCTGTTAATATTTTTCACGGTTCTGTTTCTGTAATTTCCATAATAATATATTTAAAGTAAAGGAAATTAAGGGGGAAAATAAGTAAAGAAAATAAAATAAGGAATATAAAGGAGATTAAAAAATTATTTTTAATATAAATCATAAATCATCAGAACACAAAAATTTATCATTTATTTTTAAGATCCTCGTCTATCGAAATGAAAAAATATATCTGCCATAGAGTGAACTAAGTAACATTTCAATAGAAAAGGTCTGAAGTAATGATGTAGAAAACGATAACCCAGAATAAATTAATAATCACCAGTAATTCAACCAGCGATCGCTGTTGACGCTACGCTTGGCGCTCTGGGTAAGGCCCCTTAATTCTCTTCTTTCATTCAGGGTATTGAATCTCAAACTATCTATCATTGGTAAAATAGGGCAGATAAACAGTTAATATTTATATCTTCTATATGTGTATCTATATACCTTATCTAAATTTTGTTTTGATAAGCAAAAAAGATTATATCATAACAGAAAACGATGGGACTATTCATGCTAAACAATTTTGAATAAACAAATTTTCTTGGTGGAAAACTGAATGTGTAAAGCAAAGACTGTACGAGTATGCCATACATTGCATACTGACAGTGTTGGACTGCTAGAAAATGTGTGTCAGTCAGTGAATATATCTACTAGAATCTTGAGGTCTTTTCCATTTTTCAATGCCTTTTCTTTTTTTTGCTGTTCCTGTGATGAATTCTTTATTATTTCACTATGATCATTATCATCATTATTTAATGCCATTATCGTCATTATCACCATATTTTAAAAACAAAAATAATAAAATAATAATGGTAATAATAAGTATAATAATAATAATAATAATAATAATAATGAGTAACAGTAATAATAATGTAATATTATTTTTATCTGCATCTTTGCTATTAGCTTTATGTCATATTGTATTGGAAAAATAATATGCCAGCCAACAGTTTTGAAGGCAAAAAAAATCAGTTTTCCATGATTTAATAACATTCTTCTGTTGACATTATATTCACTGACTTTTATTTTCTACTTCATAAAATTTTTATATATGGAATGGGAATATTTTGAAAAGTATTTTGATTTAGTAATTTTCATTTTGTTTGATAGCGAGTGTCAGAGTTCCCAATCGGGAGTGTGCATTAAAGGGCACTGTATGACAATATTGTGCTTTGTAAAGATGTTAGAGTAGATATATTGATATAAATGGTTTCTTGTGGAAGATACTTTTTCAGGCTTGACATCTAATAGACTCTTTTTTAAGGATTAGAACCAGTGCTCAGGCTTTAGCGCTTCCTTAGCTATCGGTTTTAAGCCGCGAAAGGTGCAGTTCTTGGCCTCGGAGCAAGAATTCTTGTCCCGGGTTATTTTAATTCCTGTTGTGGGTGTTTTCACGTTACTGTGTTACTGGATCTTTATACTGGGGTGGCTTGACCAATTGTCCTTCCGAAAGGGGTAAAGGGAATTGAGGTAAAGTTCTTGTCCTGCCGGTGACTAGAACCCCCGAAATCAGATTGTCGTGACAGTTTTTTAAATTGATGCTCTAACCACTCGGCCACCGCGGCGAGTGGTTTGTATATATATATATAATATAATATATATAATATATATATATATATATATATATATATATATATAATAACAATAATATCAATAATGACAATAAAAGAGTAAGAATTATCATTAATATTAATATCATTATTATTATAAATTACCATTATCATTCTTATTGTCTTTAAATTATCACCCAATTACTATTTTTATTATAATTATTACATTATCTTCATCATTATTATAGATATTATCGTTATAACAATTTTAATGATATTGATGGGACAGCAAGAGCAGCAGAAATGACAATGGAAAACAATAATGACAGTAATAATAATAATAATGATACTCTTACTACTATTACTACTACTAACCCTAATGATAATAATAGTAATAACAGCAATAATAATGGTAATAAAATGATAATAACAACAATAGTAAAAATTTGGCAATATCAATAACAACACCATCAGCAACAACAGCAGTAATGATGATAATAGTAATAAAATAATGATAATAATGATAGTTGCATTCTTTGAATGATAACAAAAATGTTAGTAATTGTAACAATGATAATAATTATTATGACAATGTTATAAAAATAGTAATAATAATATTAAAAACAATATGATAATTATATTGATGATAATACCAAGGAGTAAAAAAATGGTTTCAAAAATAGTAATAATGAAAAATGATGGGGTAATGAGGATGAGGATGAGAGATGAGGGTGAAATTATTAGAATAAAGATGATGATGATAATAATAATAAAAAAAAAATATCAAATTAATGTTTAAAATAACAGTAATATGAAATAATGGGCAATAATAATAATAGATAATAATAATAGTATAAACAACAACAATAATAATAATGATCAATACTACTACTATATACTACTACTACTAAACTAATTATTATTTATATTATTATTATTATTTTAATTATTTGTATTTTTGATTTTAAGTATGATGTAATTAAGACAACGTAATAGTAATAATAATTTAAGATTAAGTAGTATTATAATAATAATAACACTATAAAAACAAGAATTAGATAATAGGCTAAAAATAAATAATAAAAAAACATAAAAATGAATTATAGTAATTATGATAATAATAATAACAATGATAATAGAATAGTGTCATAAAATAAATAATAATAACAATAATAATGATAATAGGCCTAAAGATATAAATGATGATAAAGATGATAGTAATAGTAATATAAGGGCCTAAACGATGATAATAACAATAGAATAGTGATACCAATAATAATAATGATGATGACAATCATGAAATAATAATAATGATATTTAAAACATAAAAACACAGTAATGATTATTTTTCATTATCATATTATTACTCTTATAGATATTTTTATTTTTCTTTTTTTACTCGTCTTCCCGTCTTTGTACGGGATCGATGTTTTTGATGAGTTGCCTCAGGCCCTTTCTGTCTTCCACCTCGCCAGCCCCTTTCTCTCTTAGATCGTGTCTCACACTATCCATCCACCTTTCTCCTCGGTCTTCCCCCCCCTCTTGTACCATCCACTTTCATATTCACCATTCTTTACCCACATACTCTTCCTCCCTCTCCTCATATTGCAATATTTTCTCTCTTTTTTTTTTTGATACCTCTATCACTTTACCGTCCAATAAATCTTTCATTCCAGGGCGCTGTCCCTGCTTCGCAAACTACACATCCCCCTAAGCATTTTTCTTTCGATAACATCCAGTTCTTTTCTTGCGTTTCATTGTCGCCCATGTTTCAGATCCATACAGCAATGCCGGTCCCACCACTGCTTTTAAACCCTCTCCTTCGACCTTGCAGTTATTCTTCTATCATACAACACTCCTGACAACCCATTTCCCGCTCCTCCATCTGCTTGCACTCTGTACTTATTTTTGCGGCTAGGTGTCCATTTCCCCCCACTATTGAAAGCGCGGGTATTTAAAGGTTCCGACTCTTCCCAAGCTGTTTTCATGCATCTAATCTCTCCCCACTTTATACACAAAACTATTCTTTATTCTGCTGATTTTTAATCCTCTATCCCCAAAGCCCTTCTCTAATACTTAGTTTCGTTTCGATCTCTCCTTGTTGTTAGAGCAGATAACTATTAGTCTGCAAACAACATACACCCCGGTGCCTTTTCTTTACACCCTCGAAAAAAAAAATCATACTAGATCGAAAAAGTATGGCTTAAGGAAAGAAACCTGATGTAATCTCATCTTACGGTTATCCAACATGTGACTCCCACACTGCTTCTTATTCTCGTTTTTGCTCCCACATACTTATCCTGGGATCATCTCATGTTTATGGCATATACATAAGCCTATTTCTGTAAGCCATTTTACCCAAAAAAACCACGGGGCTTTTTCCCACGTGGCTCCAAGTCCAAAATAGGAACTATCGACTCAGCGAGGGGTAGATTTTATCTGCCCTCGCCGACCCGACAGCCCGTGTCAGCGGTCCCCGGCAGGGTCATCGTGACCCCGTGTCACCGCTTTACCCAAGACACGTCTGTTTGTTCCCTTAGTGTTGTACTTTCATAAATAAAGGTCAAGGTCATACAAATATCAACCCCCGTAGCCCCGTACCCGAGTTCGGATTCCTACACACGTATTCCTGCTGTCCTATGCACCTCCATGCTTTTGCCAGGCACTTATCTTACCCCTCCCCCCACCAGCAGTGGGGGGGGGGATGATAGAAGTCAGTCCCAAGTCCCGATAAAAGGGGGGATGCTGTCAGCAAGGGCATCGAGCCCACAAAGCCACAACCCAAAAATAAACTAAAAGCCAAACCTCGGAAAATGTCAGTTAATTTAAACAGAATCATATCGTCATCATTCCAATAATTATTTTCTTTGCATTTACCTTGCATTTTCCCTTTTCATTTCATCCCCAGTTTATTACCATCTTATTAAATTTTATTATTCTTTTTTAATTATCATTTTTATTATTGTTGTTATTTTTTTTATAGTAGTGTAGTAAAATTTCTATGTTGTAATTTTCATTAGCTCATGCTCTTTTATCATTTTTATTAAATATTATTAACTGTAAAAAATTTAATTTTAATATTCTTTTTTCATTTTAATTATCATTATATTATATTAATTTTAAATAATTGTCATTACATTCTTTCCCCCATTAATTATCTTGATCATTTTCATTTACTTTTCATGCACGTTAATTATGATTATCATCATTGTATTATTTCAATATAATGACTATAATAAGTATTAAATTTATTACTTCTATTTTTATCATGTTTAACTATTTTACCTTTATCACGTTTTTGGCAAATTGATTATGATAATTATTATTGTTTTATTATCATTATTGTAGTTGTTATAAATTATAACCTTTATTTTTTTAAAAAATTTATTGATTTAAAGACGTTTTCTTATTTTGTTTTCATCGATATTTTATTCCTACATCATTATTTTTTTATTTAAATCATGTTTTTCTTATATTCTGTTATTTTTTTAGTTTTTTGTTGTTTTGTTTTTGTTGCTGTGTTATATTATTTATTACCGCTATGATTTTTCATATCTTTATTTTAATAATATTTGTATTATTTTTGCATTTAAGATGATATTTTTCTAAACTTAAAGTTCATTTTTGAGGTATGCGTCTATTCTAAACATTTAAGTTATAAATTACAATATACTGCCCCAAAATTAAAATGTAAGCTAAAGTTGAGTAAATAAATTATATTTGCCCCAACCCGCCTGTCAAATCGCCCAATAAAAAATTTAAAGGGAAAGGTCAGAGCTGTGGCTGGTATTTGTGCCATGCAAAAAAAACAAACTATCACAAAAAGTAGCTGCACATTCAAAACAGTCTGAAAAGGAAACGGAAAAAACCCCTTCTCTAAACTTTGTTTTTTTTTTATAAAAATGCTTGCAAAAAGGCTTTTATTATTGCTTCGGTTTAAAATGATCATAGGGGTTTCAATCCCCTTTTAGAAATTTTTTGCTTTCAGCGCGATACAACAAGCAAACTTCCCAGTATTTGTTAATCATAATATTTTTTTAGAACTAGAGTAACGATCAAAACCCGTGTTACAGTGCGCAACGAGCCTAACCCAAACCCTTTTTACATTGGGGAATGGTAGGGGGGAAAATTAAGGTTTAGGGAAAATGGTTTTGATCATTTAAAATGAAACGGTTAATATTTTTGGGATATTGTAAAAAGGAAGACGGGCATTGCTTCGAAGGTCGTTAAAGAAATCCACAAGGATAGACAAAATTTTTCCTTTATAGTAAATCCACACAGGTACGACAGTAGCAGAATTTAAATCAGATGAGGGGAAAAAGGGGCCCCGACCCATTCGTCGCCTGCCGCTGTTTTTTTGCTTTCCGAACTGCCTTGTCCTTTTCCTTTTAGGTCGTGACCTCTCCGGTTGCCCCTCCGATTCGCTCTCGCCAAGACTCCCCCCCGACCTTGCTCGTGCCCCGTGCCCCAGGCTTTTACGAAATTCCCGGCGAACGATCTCGGCGGCAAATTCAGAGGGGAAGTGATGGAGAAGGGGGTTTGTTTGTGGGTAAAACGTGGGACCTTTGAATGTAATCTGTCTCGCTTCATGAAATACAAACCACAGTCACACAAATGCAGGGATACGCAGAGAAAAATTATATATATATATATATAAAATTAAAATATATATATATATATATAAAATCTATATATATTAAAAAATATAAACATAATATTTTTCCCCACAACAGTGGTGTTGTTGTGTTTTTTGTTTTTTTTTTTGTGTGTGTGTCCCGGTTCAATCCGGCAAACAATGCCAGTGGTTGATTTTGGGCATACAACTTTCGTCCAAACTTTAAAAAAATTTGGCCCGGGGAGCATTTTCCACCCCCGGCATAATCCCCCTTTCTTTTATTCCTTTGCATGGATTTAAGTATTTTTTTCCACCAAAGTATTTTTCCCTTTTGTAAATTTAAAAAATAAAAATTCGTAAAAATTCAACTTGTTATTGTATAATCCCTTAACTTTACTGTAGTTTTACAATAAACCCTGGGACGAAGTTGTATGCCAGATAAGGGATAAGGAAAGTCCGAATTTGCGAAGCTTAGCTTCCCCGGGGTTTTTTACAGGGGGACCCCCGGCCTTGTCGATTTGATGAGAATCGCCAGGGGTCAGCTGGTGCTGACTGGGCTACCCTAGTCTTTCGCGCCGTGGTGCCCACCCACAGCAGTAATTCCAGGCGCAATTGCAACTTCTGCGCTGGTCGGGGCGCGAACCGCCGACCCTCGGATGAGGGGGCCGATGTTACACGTATACCCGGAGGTTTTTATGCCAGAGTCAAACCAAAAGCGGGGAAAATTGTTTTGCCGGGATTGGACCGGAGTATAACCAATGAGAAAGACGATGGGGCCAACCGCTTACTTAGGACCGGATAACCAAAGTGGACCAGAGTTTGCTTTTTTGAGTTGGGTGGGGGGAAATTTTAAACCCCAAAATATGGGCGCGCGTATGGTTATAGCTCATATTCTTTATTACTTTTATTACATTATCACTATATCATTTTTAAAAACGTGTTTCATTTTATTGTTATTACTACCCATTTGCATTGTTATTATTAGTGAACGAGAAGGTGATAATTTTATCCAAAAACAAATCAAATAAAAATAGGGGCCCAAAAACAATGATATTATAATAAAATAATGATAGCAAAAAACAAACAACAATAAATTATTATGTAAAATGATAAGATAATAATAATAATAATGATAACAACAATAATAAAATAAACAATATAATAACAATATTAATAATAACAACAAAATAACAGTTAATGATAATAAAAATAATAACTAATAAAACAAACCAAAATTTGTTAAAAAGTTTAAAGCATGAAATTAAAATAATAATATGGGAAAGGAAAAACAATAAAAATACTAACAAATAATAATGATATAATAATGATATTTTGGGGTTAATATTTACTATATAATAATAATTAAAGTATTATATATAATAAAATAATTATAGTAGTAGTGATATAATAAAAAAAAAAATAAAAAATAATAAAAATTTAAAAATAAAAAAAAAAAGTAGAAGTAGCAAAATGATGATGATGATGATGATGATGATGATGATGTGATGAGATATGATGATGTGTGAGAGAGATGATATGATGATGATGTAAAGGATGATGAGAGATGATGATGATATAAAATAATCAACAAACTGTTGATAATGACGATAACAAAAAATAACAATAATGATAATGATAGTTATGGTGATGAAAAACAACAACAATAATAATCATATCTCAATTACCAAATAATCAAACAATTTTCCTTATCTTTTAAAAACAAAAAAATAATGATGAAATGGTAAAATAATAATAATAAAAAAAAATTTAAATAAAAACAAGAAAAAAATTTTAAAATGTAGTAAAGTAGTAGTGTATATATATACATCAATAATAATAATAATAATTATATTATTTTAAATTTTTATTATTTTTAAAATGTGGTAGATAATTTAAAAATCAAAAAATTAGGATTAAACAATGAAATAATAAAAAAGATAAAAAATAATGGAATATAACAAAAATTGTTATCATTACTTATAGTTTTTAAATATGATATTAATTGTTTTAAATATTACTATAATTATGATCTTTTCTTTAATACTATTATTATTAGTTTTATTATTATCTTTGTTTTGTTTAATATTATCATTTTATCAACATTATTTTTGCTTTATTATTATTTTATTTTTTATTTTTTTAATTATTTTTCTATTTTATTAATATATTTGTGAATTGATAAAACGGAAAAGACATGTGTGTTTTATCATTTCAACGAATTATCATTATTATATCAATACATTTTTAATTTAATTTTTTCATATTCTTTTAATAAATTATCATTTATAATTAACATTTTGGGGATGAATGAAAAAAGCAAAATAATAATGATAATAATAAAAAAATAAAAGACAAAATTTTAAATTAAAACAAAAAATAATAAAAAGATAATAGAAAAATAATAAAAAAAGAAGGAGAAAAAGGGAAGAAAAAGTAAATAAGAATTAGTAACATAAAATGTGATGAAAATAATGATAAAATGTAAAAACAATAATAAGGTAACAATGAAAGACGGAATAAAGCAATGCCCCATGATTCAATAAATAAAACCCTCCTGACCGGACTCGAATAGGTCCCTCCGGGTATGAAACGGAGGCCCTGCAAAACAACCATGCCACACGACCCACTAAAAGGAGGGCAAAGGACCCACTGGCCCATAGACACCCTTTTTAACTCATACTGAGTAATGATAGCAAAGTTTTACACACATCCGTGGGCACTCGGTGGAAATTGTTTTAACAATTCAAATCCTAAGTCGATGTACCCCCGTGGGCCCGGTGGAAATTGATTTAGCAATTCAAACCCTAAGCAGTGTATGAGGTATATTAAAAAGATGGAAATAATGCAATCCCGCTTTGATATCGTTTAAAAAAAAAAACCCTCCCTGAGTGTGGTAAGATTTTCCCTATCATTCCAAAGTATGGTAGATAAGTTTTATGGAGCTAGTAGACCTAGTTCACACTCTTTTAGTGGCCCCCGGTTTCATACCGGAGTCCTGGTCAGGGAGGTTTTTATTAAAGGAAAAAATAAATGATATTTTATTATATTTTTAATAGCAATAAAAAAAAAGATGATAATAATAATATTTTTTGTTAATACGATAATAAAACATGCTATATAAATTTTTAATTTGTAAACATATAAAAAAATAACAGAAAAAAGGATGATAATATGATATTAACAAAAATAATAATGTGATGTGATGAGATAGTGATGATGGTCATCATCATCAATCTCATCTATCATCATCATCATAATCACATCAATCATCATCATCATCATCATCATCATCCATCATAAAATTGTATTATTACCATATCATTTTTTTATTATTTTTAAAATTTTTATTACATTTTTTTATCAAAACTTTAATCATTTTGTTTTTAACATTATTATTTTTATTGTAATATAAAATAATTTTATAGATTGAAACAGTGGTAATGATATTGTAAAAAAAAGCAAAGCAGCAATAGGAACAAAAATGAAATTGAATAAAAATGATGATGATGTAATAATAATAATAATAAAAATAAAAATAAAATATAATAATAATACAGTCCCTTAACACAAAGGTCCCGGAAAAATATGTGTTTTTTATGATTGTTTTTTTTAATAAATGAGGAGGAACGGTTTTTAGGGCAACCTCGGACAACCACATCGAATCAAAATACCTTAAATTTGGCCCACACTACATTTACTAATAAGATTTAAGGAAGTGATTTGGGGGAAAAGGCCACTTTCATCTTTAAAGGGGGAAGATGAACGATGGGAGAAACACTAAAAATTATTTGGCGGAGCGCTGGGATCCTAAATTACGCTAATGAGTGAGCTGGGTTTTTATTCGTTTTCCCCATATCATTTCCTTTTAGCATTGTCCCAGGGTGGGCCCCTTTTTTTACCCTTTTATATCAATTTTTTATTTTAAAGTTTTAAGTAAGCAGGGTGCAATCGTGTGTTAATGCTATCGGATGGTACAATGAACGTCAGTGTTTAGTGAGGTAATGAGAATTTTCGGTGATACGCCAGAGATGTACTTTAGAGGTGGAACATTTTGATTATATTTCTTCAAGGGAGTAATGTATCCCAAATTTTTGCTGGAGGGGGGTATTATCCGGAAGCTCTTTTAAGAAAATTTACTCGTTAAAGTGATAATCTTGTATTATTTTATTAAAGCGTTTTTTTTTATGTGGAAAATTTTTGTATTTTTAACCCTTTGTGGAATTGAAAGCAAGTTTTTTTTAATTGGGAACAAAATTACGGGAAAGATTTGTTCCTCAAATCCCCGGCGCTGTCTTAAACCCACATGTACTTTCAGTGTTGTTTTATTGTTCGATTTCCCAAAATTTTTTCTTTACATAACGTTTTTTGTGCAATTAAAAACCTTAGTCCCCCATATCACGAATGGATTTTTAAAAATGAGTTTTATTTTAATTTTTTTACTTTTATCGTTCGCATGATCGCCTGATACCTGAGAGTACGAGTCGAGGGGGAGTCAGTCGAATAATTTTCTCTATTTTAACCCCTTTGAAATAGCATCCCAAGGGCGGAAAGGGGGAGTCCCTTTAGCGGGGAGATGACCCCCCGGAACTGGAAACCCGTGAATGAAAATAAAGTACGATGAGTTTACGAAAAATAAGAGTTAAGCGGCAGGAAAAACAATTAGAGAGTCGAAAGAGAGTAGAAGGCCCCCTCTCCGAGCAACAAATAAAAGTAATAGTGATGAGAGTATAAAGTGCAAATGTAGGGTAATCATAACAAGGAGAATATTTCCTTTTTTAAAGTGAGGGCGTTCTCAACTATTGAAGCGAAAACACAGAGGGGTTTACGACAAATAGGAAATTAACTAGCCTCAAAATGAGAGCATTTTACAATGGTACGGAACTTGCAGGGTACAGCTGATTTAGTAATAAATGCCCTATTTGATGGTTTGATACGGGGAGAATTTTTTAAGCGAAATTTAAGAGAAATATTCACGGTTTGTGCTTGCTTGCTTGCTTGAGTTTTTGCGAATTTCGGTTTTTCGCCGGGCCCTTTTACTTATGGCCCGGCCGTGTCATTTTTTTATGGCTGTCTCATTTGTGGTCTGCACTGGGGTTTACCGTGGCGGTGGGTTTCCCAGCAGGCGTCCGTACCGTGGGTAAGCATCTCCATAATTCTTTACCAGACGACGGCTGTTTTTGTGGGGTTTGTTTAGGAATTGGTGTGCACGAAAATTCCAAGTAGTGTATCAGTGGGCGTTCGGCTCGCCGAAATGCGCAAACCTTTTCACTTTCTATGGTTTTTAGATCTGCCGCACGGTAACCTAGGCGCTTCTGTGCAGAAGATTTGGGCCTCTGTTGTTTTTTTCGAGAGTGCCAGGGTTAAAGCCTGTGGCATCTGAGTACAGGGCCGGGGGGGGAATTTTCCGTTTCCTCTTGTGAAGCTGAGGAGGAAGGATTTGGCCGCCCCCGTACATTTCCCCTAAGAAATTTGGGCATGATGTTTTATCATGGGATTGGGGGCATCCCCCGGCCGATTCGGAATCTGTAGCAAGCCATTGCCTCTGACCCTAAGGCGGGGAACCCAGTTTTTTAAAATTCTTCTACCCGAGCAAAGACTTTGGTTTTTGGCCGGGGTTTGTGGGAGGTAGATGTTGTCAGTGGGGAGCGTGTAAGGGGACAGTGAGGCTCCTTTGGAGCGTGTGTATGCCCAAGTGTCCTTTCCCCGGGACGGTGTTAGGCCCCTGATAGCAACTCCCTCTGCTGTCGAGGAGGCGTTGTTTTTACCTCATGGATTTTGTGGATCCCTTGTGCAAAGCCGGGCCTGCAGTTGAGTAAAGGATCGCCCGACCCCGTCTTTTAAATATGTTAGGCCCCCGGGGGGGTGAGGTTGAAAGCCCCTCTGGGTTTCCCCTTTTGGGTAGGCGTAAAATATTCTTTTTTTGCTCCCAGTCTCATGCCCCGGAACTCTATCGAGGTTGTGCCACGGCGGAGTTCGACAAGTCGGGGTGTGGGGAGTCCATGCCCTTGGCCAGTAGTGGTTCTTTGAGCTGATGGGAATTGCACCCTGGCTGTGGAACACCGGGAGTTTTTTGCAAACAGCTCTTTATTTGTTTGGGCTTCTTTTTTGGGGTTTTAGGTTGGGTTTTCCGGGGGACCGGTGCCCTTTTGATAAAATTCTGCCGTAGATAAATTTCGTGGGGCCCAAAGGGGAAAAGGGTTTTGCTCCAAGGGGGTTTGAGGACCTTCGCCCCCTTTGGGGGCACCCAGAATGACCCTGGGGGCTTTTCGTTTGGACTTTTAATGGTCTTTTATTTTTTCCCTTTGATGCCAATCAGACGAGGGGTAGTCTACAAGGGCCTAACAGCATGTACGTGAATGATACTTATTTACTGTGTCTGGCCCCTATGCGTCTTCCCCCATTACTCCAGGACAGACAGTTTGCCTTTGTTCGGAAAGCAGGTACTGGACCCCCTGGGGGAAAGGGAGGGGTCCGGTCACCCTTACCCAAGGTACAGGACCCTGAACCACTCCAAGTCCTTCCCGGATTTGGGGATTGTGCCTGAACTCTCTGCTAAAAGCCATGGGTTGGATTTGGCTCAGAGATTTTTAGCCCTGTCCAAAAACACCCCTCGGATACCAAGCAGACAACGCTGGGTTTTGTTTGGGCAATGTGCCCAGTGGAGATGATAGAAAGACGTCTCATAGGAGGAATTTTTGCCCCCCCACTGGGAGGTTATGTTGAGGATAAGGACATTAGTGTTTTAAAAAAAGGGCTGGACTGGAAAACCCAAACCCCGTGGCTTTCCCATTTTTTTAGGGGCATGTGCGGAAGGTGCCCTTGGGAATTTTTGGGCCCCCGGCTTTTTTTTCGTAAAGTAGTCACCATCCAACCCAAGAGCTTCCCTTGATTTTTTTTGGAAATCAGGCTCCCCCGAATGGAAAGAGGACTTCCCATTCGAAAGCCTTCTCCGGTCAAGGAATACTCCCACAGATGCCCCCGGGTTTATTTTGCTCAAGAGCGTGGCTAGCTGTGGCTGGCTCATGCCCCTGGTGAACCGTGGAGGGTTCGTGTGGGGTCCCATTTCCATTGGAGCCGGTTCAGTACCACCCTCTCGGCAGTTTTGGCCAGAACATGAGGAGAGAGGGGGGGCGGTAACTTCCCCGGCTCCTTTGGTTTAGGGATGGGAACTAGGGACCCCTTTTCCCAGCTTGGGGAGAGGGGAAGTTTCCAGGCCCTTTTGATGAGTTGGGGAAATGCAAGCTCACCTCCCAGTCCCAGGGGGAATGAGGGGTACGAGATCCCTATCGCCCGGGGCTGAGTTGCAACGGCTTTGTGGTCTTTAGTTTTCCCCCAGAGAAAAATAACGTTGAGTTATCAGGTTCGGCTGCCCTTTTTCTGGGAGCAAGTCTGTCTGGTTTTAGGCCCCTTCTTTTTCTTGCCCCAGTTCGGTGGGAGACTGTCGCCTCGGGTTTGAGAGAACTCTTTTGGGCCCGTCTGTTGGCTCTGCCTGGGGTCGTGGTGCGGATCCGGGTGAGCGGCGGGGCCCGCTTGACCCCGTTGCCATAGTGGAGGGGGTGGTACGGTGACGAAGACTCACCCATTCCAGCCCCCTTTTTCCGGGGTCATTGCTAGCAGTTTTTTTGGCACCCTTTCAGCCCCCCTTAGGAGGGCAGGTTTTCGGGGTTTTTTGCCTTTGGAAATGTTTCGGGACATGTTTTTTGTGGTTGACCCCCCTAATCTCGTCATTGAAAAGTAAACCCGGGTTCCTGTGACTCCGGGCCAGGCCGATTTTGGGTTTTGGTCAGTGAGGTGCTCCTCAATGGCTTACAAGTTTGGTTGTAGCACTTCCCCTTTTCGCTTGTGTGGGTTCATGTTCCGACAGGGGCCCCAAAAGGCGCCTGGAAAAGCCCCCCGAAAATTGGCCTTGCTTTTTTTATCTTGGATTGGCGTGGTTATTGGCTGGGCCCCCATCCATGAGGGTTTTTTATAGGCCCTAATGGCACTAGTGACGGTTCATCGACACGCCAGCCAATCCTCTCCCCCCGGTCGCGTGGGCCCGGGTGAGGTTAGGACCTCCTTACATGGTGGTCCTGGCTGTTTAGGAGAGCGATTCGGGGATGCCGGGGACGTTGGCTTGTGACGGCCAAAAGCACCGGGGCCCTGCAGGGGCCAGGATGGGGTGGGGTGCATTGAATCTCCCCCTATGTCACTGGTCGTGGCTGCGGAAAAACACATACGGGGATGTCTAAGCTACCGTGTGGGCCGCTGTACACGTTGTACATTCAGGGGGCCCCCGGCCAGTTGAACTCGACGGCAAGAGATTAACATTTCTCCAAGGCGGGCACGGCTATTTGGGGGCAGGGAATTTTTGCGTCCCCGGGTATCAGGCCTCTTTGCCATGGAACGGGCAGCCCGTAGGGAAACCCGAGAAAGGAAAGTTTTCCTATAATGTTCCTGGAGCATGACGATGTCAATGCTCCCCGATCGCACTATTTCGTGGAGGGTGGCATCCTTGAGGAGAAGCCAAGTTTCCACGCAGAATACTTAGATTGGGTCATGATGTTTCAATTGATAGTTACTCAGAGACATCGCAATTCGGGTTTACGGTCGGAGTTACAACCCATTGTGAGATCCCACGCTGGGATCCTTTCGGCTGTCAGGTATCCCGGATCCACGGGGGGGGGAGAGCCTTTTGGGAGTTGACTTTCTCTTTGGGTTTTTTCGGGCCAGGCGTTTTGGCTTGGCTGGCCCTTTCCCGGGAGGCTCAGTTTTTGATCGGGTTTGGCACTGAATCACCTGGTTAGGTCGCCTGTGAGGGATAGCCTGGCTAGGTCTGCCCGTGAGGGGAAGCCCGGTTGGGGAGGGGAGGGGATCTCACTGGGGGAGGAGAGGTTTTTGGGTGATTTGGTTCTCCTCTTCCTTCCCCTTTTTGCTTTTCACGGTCTGTTTTGTGTCGTCATGCAACATTGACTGTTTTCCGCCCTTCCTCGGCCTGGGCAAGGATATGCAATGCTGTGACCACAGCAGTGATAGGATCGATGCCCCCCCGTCGAAGAACAGCTTCTGGGTTGGGGGGGGGGCCGTTGGTGCGGGAACCTTTTCCTGTGGTTTCCTCTGCACTGCTTTACTTTGGGGGGAATCCCCGATTTTCGGAGATCTCGGTTTTGGCTGGGGGGCATTCCTTCCTTTAGGAGGTCGGGAAGCCTTTTCGTTTTTTTCCTCCCAGACGTAGGTGCCTGGGGGGGGCAGGAACAAAGTCTGGTCGCTTTTTAGCAACCTTGCGTTTGAGGGGCCCCCTCTTTCCCGAAGAGCAAGCCCGGCTCCCGCGGAGCCCCTGGCACAATTTGGAATTTTCGTTTGTCCTTCTTTTTTCCTTTTTTTTGGGTTTTATCACACCTCGATTGGGGCCTTGCTACAGACACCACATTTTGGGGTGGCGTAAGTTACCGGGGGTGCCGTACTTCTGGCACTTTAAACACGAAGTGTTCAGGCACATAGTGCGTAGGGTAGGTACCCCGTACCCAGATCAAGGGGGAGCGGGGGGCCTTTTATGTTACCCGGGCTTGCCTGGTTTGGAGTCTTCCCCCTTCGACAAACGGGAAGCCTCCACGACCCGGGGTTGATGTTATCACCTCCAATGTATGAGATGAGAAAACCAAGTAGCACCCTCTTGACTTCTTCTCTGGGGTTTAGGGCCCAGGGCTCATTTTTCCTCCATCTTTTAACTCCTTTGTCTCCGCAGGAAACAAAGGGTGGCTTATTTTGGGCACGATGATCATGCCCGGGCTCAGCAACCCGGATCGACAGCCGGATTTTGCGCGGCTTCCAAGCCCTACCATTTTGGGAGGCATTGTCGAAGCCTTCGGGTTTTTAAGGGGGCCTTAATTTCGGGAAAAAGCCTTGGGGGGCCAGACTCGCCACAGGCGACTCCGGCCTCGGCCGTTTCGGTCCGCCCTTTCGGTTGGGGGTTGCTGTGGAGGCACCAGCTGTTTTGGTGGGCAGGGTGTCCTGATTCAGTAGTGGGGGCGTTGAGGGGGGCCCGAGACCTTTCCCGGTCTGGTGGGCCCGGAGGGGCCGCACGAGAGTCCATCTGTTGGGGCAATTCTTGGGCAACGTTTGACTGATTTTTTGTCGTCCCCCATTTGGCAGCAGGCCCGAAGGTACTTGCCGGGTTTTTTTTGCCACCCGGAGGCAGAAGGCTTCAGGGGGCTGCCTTGGGCCCTTTCCGGGTCGTCAACAGAAGGTTTTCTGTGGGGATTTTTTTTTTTAGATTTTCATGTACTGGCAGGTTCTCCCCTCACCCCCACCCCCATGGAGCCAACAAGGGGAAGCTGAGTGCTAGAACCAAGTCACAGCAAAAAGGGGGGAGAGTGAAATACGCAGCCCCAATTTGGCGATTGCATGGACACACGGAGGTGGGGTACCCAAAGGCAGCATGCTGGACCCTAGCCCCCGAGGGAGACCGCCCATTTACCCTGACGGGCCTGGATAGGCCGCCTGTTTGCCAGAAAAGAGGACCCAAAAGGCGTGTTGTAGCCCAGGGGTACTCGTGCACGGCATCGCTCAACCCCCAGGACTCCCGTCTCCCCCGCTCACAAGGGTGCCAAAGCCGGCAAACAGTGGGTAGGGGTTTTTAACCTTGGAGTCCCCGAGGGGGGGCCCCTTTCCCCCTACAGGACACTTGAGGGAAAAAATTTGCTCCCCCCCAGTAGGAAGGGGGCTCTTTCACTTTTTTAGGGAGTTCCCTCCGTCCCCGGAGGGGGACCTTACCTTTTTCAAAGTGAAACCCCCTTTTCTCTGAAAAAAGCCCAAAAAGGTTGTTTAAACCCCATTTAGAAAAGAGGGGGGGTCCGCACCCGGTTCCCGTCAGTTTTTCATCCCTCTGGAAAAAGCCGGCCCCGTCTGTTTCCCCCAGTGAGGGAGAGAAAATAACATTTTTTAGGAGGGGTTTCCCATGGCAGGACGGTTTTTTTAGGTGGACCTCTTTTCTCTGAAAATCCAAGGGTGTTCACCCAGTGAGAGAAGGGGGGTTCTGTACCGTTCCCGAAGCTCCTTCGTCCCCTGGAAAAGCAAACCCCAGACTGTTTCCATCACGTGAGGGGGGAGGAGCGACTTTTTTCAGGCAGTTTTTTTGCAGGGTAGTTTAACGTGAATCCCTTCTCCCTGAAAACCCAAAGTTTCACCTCATGAGAGTAGAGGGGACCTGTACCCGTTAGTAAGTTCCTTCACCCCTGAAAAAGTCAACCAAGACATTCATCAAGGAGGGAGAAAAAAATAATTTTTTCCCCGGTATTCCCATACGGGAACTTTATGTTCTGTCAGAGTGTATTTGACAGAACCTGGTGAAGGCCCGACAAGGGGGCTCACCTGCCCACGCCCATTTGAAAGAAAAAAAGAGTGGCAGTTGATGGTCGCCAGACCAATCCCTCAAAAGAATGGCAATCTATGACACCGTAAGGGGAGGCTTTAAGGCCCCCCCGGGCACCCCTCCCCCCGGGAGGTAAAGGGTTTCCCACGTCCAGCACGCGCCGAAAATGGGTCCCGTTCCCAGAAGGTGTGCAAGGAACCTAAGCCGAAAATCGTGGAAAGAGTGGCTAGTAGGGACGAAGCTACAGCAACACATAGCATCGTGGGATAAAAAATGGGGGGGCGTCCCTCCCAAAGGGAAGAGCCGAGGCCCGAGATTGCATGGGACCCGGGGGCGGTGCATCTTTTAAATGCCAGCAAAAACCCCGATCGAGGGATCATGGCATTTATGGTAACTCTCTTTGGGTTTTCGGCTCACCCGGCGCCCCGTCCGCCACCCTTTCCCGGAAACCATCATCCCTCTCTGAATCGTCCAATTAAGGGGCCGATTTACGAAAGGGGGAGAGGGGGGGAGCCTTTCTCTACCTTCTTCGTTTGGGCCCCGTTATTTTACGGCATTCTCCGCAGGGGTTTTTTTTGACTATCACGAAAACCAGTGACGCAGGTCAGGACCATCGACTTATTTTCAATAGAAAAGGGGCGATATATCAAGGTTACGAGACTGCCCGAATGCGATAGGGGAAACCAAGAACTGCTGAGGATTTTTTCAGGGCTTCCTGGTTGGTGAAAGGAAGTCCTTTTCTTTAAAAGGGGGTGACCTCTAACAAATCGTTGACGCAGCGAACGAGTCGGAAAAACGCGAATTTGGGGCGGACCCCGATGGTCCCGCAGATAAGTTAGCCCCCCGCGAACCGCCAGGCCGCTTCGCCCCACGTCGCTGCCACAGGTGGGGCAACTCTCAAAGTATTGTAGTTTCCCAAATTAGCCAACTATAAACACGAGAGTGTCGGCAAGCGAGATGCACGCCCGGTGCTTAATTCAAACAATGGGATTTTTTTAGGGCGATTGGTCCCCCCCTTTTCCCCCTTTCGGGGAAAAATCGCCCGGGAAAACAAAAAATTTCTTCCCCCCTTTCCCGGGCCCCCCCCGG
>NW_023658832.1:0-22813 GCF_015228065.2 Penaeus monodon | reverse complement strand
ACATTTAATAATTACAGTAATAACGATACATTAGATAAGATTAAATTAATTATAAAATCGTATATTGTAATTTGTATTAATTTATTGTTGGGTTTTTATTTATTGCAAAAATATTACTAACTCCAAATAATGCAATAATAATGATAACAATTGCAATAATGATGAAAAAAATTCCCAATAATGAGATAATGATGATGTAATGATGATAATGATGATAAATGATGATAGCGATAATGATGATGATAATCATGAAATGATGATGATAATAACAGGAATTGGTCCATATATAATAAAAAAAAAGGTTTATAAGAAAAAATTCCCAAAAGTCGAAAAAGCGGCAAAATCTACAAAATAGCCTTTGAGAGTATACTCCAAAATGACGTTTTTCCCTTTCTTTGGTGATTTCGGCAATATTAGGGTAATAATGATAATAATTACCAGAATTGTATAATCATAACAATAATGATGATAAAAGTGAGAATAAAGAGAATTTTGATAACATTTGAATATTATTAAAATTATTATTATTATTTTTATTTTTATTATTATTATTATTAATATTATTTTATTTATTATTATTATTTTATTTAATTAATTATTATTATATATTATTACTTTATCTTAATTATAGTAATCAAAAAAATTATATATTTAATAATAACAATTTATAATAAGATAGTTATATAAATAATGTTGGGGTTAAATATTTATTGTATGGTTTTATTATTACATAATATTTTTATTAATTAAAATTTGCAAAATAAATATAATTAAATAATACAAATAATATAAAATTATTATTGTAAAAATTATATTAAAATTTATTATTGTTGTTATTGTTATTCAAAATATATTTAAATTTGTTATTAAGTAAAATTGCAAAAATATATAATAATCCAATAATTGCAATAATATGAAAATGAATAATGATGATAAATTTGAAATATATGATAATGATGATGATAATGATGATAAATAACAGGATGGATAAAAATAAAGATAAAGAAAAAATTTAAAAATCAAAGTGCCAATCTAAAAAAAAGGGTTTTAAGAAAAACATCCAAAAGTCCGCATTTCTTTGTTTGAGGTTCCCAAAGATTTTAGGGGATTGAAATTAGGGTAATATGAATAATTACCAGAATGTATTAATCATACAAAATGATGATAAAAGTGAGATAAAGAGAATTTGATAACATTTGAATATTATTAAAATTTATTATTATTATTATTATTTATTTTTATTATTTTATTTTTATTTTATTATTTTTATTATTATTTATTATATTATTATTATTATACTTTTCCAAAAATTATATCTTTGAAAAAAACATATTTTGAATAATAAAATAAATAATAATTTAATTATAATTATAAGTTGGGTTATTCATTGTTATTAGTATTATATTGTTATTATTATCATATTATTATTTGTACTGGTAGTATAATACAAAAAAATAATTATGATAACAGTATATAATTACAGAATAACGATACTAATTAATATAATGCTATAAAGAAAATTATAAAATCGTTATATTGTTATAATTGTTATTCAATATTCATTGTGTAGTTATTAGTTTATTATTGCAAAAATATAGACTATAACTCCAATAATTGCAAAATAATGATAACAATTGCAATAATGATGATAAAATTGCAATATGATGATAATGCTGTGATTAATGATGATAATGATGATGATTGGTTATTATTATGTTATTACCTAGTATTATTGTTGGGTTATTAGTATATTGCAAAAATACTATACCTATACTTCAAATAATTGCAAATAATAATGAGAACAATTGCAATAATGATGACTAAGAATTGCACCTAATGATGATAATGAGATTGATAATGATGATAATGATGATGATAACGATTAATAACTGATGATAATCAGAGATAATGATGATGCATAATAAAGGAATTGTGTCCATATATAATATAAAAAAAGGTATAAGGAAAAACATTCCAAAAGTAGAAAAAAGCGCAAAATCTAGCGAAAATTATAGCCTTTGAGAGGTACTAAAAAGGACGTTTTTCGATTTTCTTTGGTGATGACTTCACGGCAATTAATTAGGGCTAATAATGATACCCACATTTAATACCAGAATGTATTAATGTCATAACCATAATGATGATAAAAGTGAGAATAAAGAGAATTCCATGTAAAACATTTGACAAATTATTAAAATCATTATTATTATTATTATTATTAATTATTATTTATTATATTCATTATTTATTATTTACACATTACTCATTATCTTAATTATTAGTATCATTGCCAACAAAATCTATTTATATCTGTAATTACTAACAATAGTAAAAATAATAAGTATAAGTTAATAATAATAATGCTAGCGTTATAATATTGTTATAGTATTAGCTAAAGGTTGTATCTATCATTATTATTATTGTACTGGTAGTAGAATTGCAGAAATAATTATTATAACAAGTAATAAATTACCGTAATAACGATACTAATGAAGATATGTAATATAAATTATTATTTATAAAATCGTTATTATTGTTATATTATTGTTAATTACTATCTATTATGTGTGGTTATTAGTTATTATCCCCGCAAACAACAATACATACTATAAAATACATAATGCAATAATAATGATAACAATTGCAAAAATGATGCTAATAATTGCAATAATGAGCATAACGATGATGATAATGAGATAATGATGATAATGATGATGATAACGATAATCAAATGATGATAATTCAGGATAATGATGATGATTCATAACAGGAATTGTGTCCCAATATATAATAATAAAAAAGGTATAAGAAAAACATTCCCAAAAGTCGAAAAAGCGGCAAAATCTAGGCGAAAATAGCCTTTGAGAGTGTAATAAAAAATGACGTTTTTCGATTTCTTGGGGATTTCGGCAATTATTAGGTAACGATGATAATAATTACCAGAATTATACATAATCATAACAATAATGATGATAAAAGTGAGAATAAAGAGAATTTTGATAACAAATTTGACTATTATTAAAATTATTATTATTATCAACTATTATTATTATTATTATTATTTATTATTATATTACTAGTATATTATTATTATACTATTTCTATAATTATTAGTATCATTGCCACAAAAATTATTTATATCGTAACTAATAACAAAATAATAATAAGTATAACAGTATACAATACAACTAGACACTAATGCTAGTGGTTATAATATTGTATTAGTATTACTTATGACACACCTATTATTCATTATAGCTATTATTTGTACTGGTAGTATAATTGCAAAAATTAATTATTGCATAACAGTAATAATTACAGTTAATAACGATACTAATGAAGATATATGATATAAATTACTTCATTATAAATCGTTATTATTGTTATTATTATTGTTATTACTATTATTATTGTTGTGGTTATTCAGATTATTGCAAAAATAATATACTATCTAACTCCAATAATTGCAATAATAAATGATAAAACAAATTGCACACTAATGATGATAATAATTGCAAATAATGCATGTAATCGATGATGATAACTGCTGATAATGATGATGATCAACGATAATAAATGATGAGAATAATGATAATGATGATCGATAATAACAGGAATTGTGTCACCATTATATAATAAAAAAAGTATAAGAAAAACCATTCCCAAAAGTCGAAAAAAGCGGAGCAAATCTAGCGAACATATAGCCTTGTGAGAGTCACGAAAAAAGGACGTTTTTTCGATTTCTTTGGTGATCTTCGGCAATTATTAGGGTAATAATGATAATAACAATACCACGAATGTATTAACTCATAAAACCAACTAATGATGATAAAAGGGCAATAAGAGAATTTTGATAACATTGATATTATCTAACAATATTACTATTTATGATTATTATTATTATTATATATTATCACACACTAATTATTAATATTATTATTATTATTCATTATTATTATTACTATATCTTAATTATTAGTTCATTGCCCAAAATCTATTATATCTCTAATAAGCAAACAATCATAATAATAAGGTATAAGTATAATATAATAAGGCTAGTGGTTTATAAGATTGTTATTAGTATTATATTGTAACATATCATTATTATTATTCTGTACTGTAGTATAATTGCAAAAATAATATCAACATTAATAATTCAGTAATAACGATACTAATGACCCATAATGACTTATACAAATTATATTATAAAATCGTTATTATTGTGATTATTATTGTTATTACAGTATATTGTGGTGGTATTAGTATTATTGCAAAAATATATACCAATACTCAATAATTTGCAATAATCAATGATAACAATTGCAACTAAATGATATAATAATTGCAATAATGATGATAATGATGATGATACTGATGATACTGATGATGATAACTGATGATGATAACGATAATCACTGATGATAAATCATGATAATCGAGATGACAATAACAGGATTGTGTCTATATATACATATAAAAAAAGTATAAAGAAAAAATTCCCAAAAGTCGAAAAAGCGCAAAATCACTAGCGAAACATATAGCCTTTTGGAGTGTACCTAAAAAGGGGACGTTTTTCGATTCTTTGGTTATTTCGGCAATCTATTAGGACGAATAACTGAATAACCTTACCAGAATTGTCACTTAATCATAACAATAATGATAAAGTGAGAATAAAGAGAATTTTGAATAACATTTGAAATATTATTACAAATTATATGATTATTATTATTATTATTATTATTATTATTATATTATTATTATTCCTTATTATTATTATTTATTATTATTATTATTATTATAACTATTATCTAATATAGCAATCATTGCCAAAAAAATCTATTATATCTGTAATAATAACAATAAAATAATAAGGATAAGTATAATAATCAATAATGCTATTGGTCCAGATAATATTGTTATTAGATGATTATTGTTATCTATTATCATTCACATTATCATTCTGTATGGTAGTATAATTGCAATAAAATCAATTATCTATAACAGTAATAATACAAAGTAATAACGATCTAATAACAGATATGATATAAATTATCATTATTAAAATCGTTATACTATTGTTATCTACTTATTGTTATACATCATTTATTGTTGTACGGTTATTAGCATATTATTGCTAAAACTATAAACTATAACTCCAATAATTGCAATAATACATGATAAAACTTGCAATAATGATGATAATAATTGCTAATAATGATGATAATGATCGATGATAATATGATAATGATGATAATACGATGATGATAACGATTAATAATGATGATAATCATGATAACTGATGATGAGGGGGGGGGGTAATAAAACAGGAAATTGTGTCCATATATAACTATAAAAAAGGTATAAGAAAAAACATTCCCAAAAGTCGAAAAACGGCAAAATCTAGCGAAATATAGCAATTTTGGAGTGTACTAAAAACAAGGACGTTTTTCGATTTCTTTGGTGATTTCGTCAATATTAGGGTAATAATGATAATAATTACAGAATGTATTAATCATAAAACACTAATGATGATAAAAGTGAGAACACGAAAGAGAATTTTGATAACATTTGAATATTATTAAAAATTATTATTATAACATTCACTTTTATTATTATTATTATTATTATTATTATATTATTATTACTATATCTAATTATTAAGTATCCTTGCCAAACAATATATTATATCTGTATAATAACATAATAATAACTAAGTATAAAGTATAATAATAATAATGTAGTGGTTATAATACTTTGTTATAGTATTACTATCTGTTATTATTATCACTTATCACTTTATTTGTACTGGTAGTATAATTGCAAAAATAATCATTAAAACAGTAATTAATTACAGTAATAACCCGATATAATGAAGATAATGATATAATTTATTATATAAATCGTGATTATGTATCGAGTATTGTATTACTATTATCTATTGTCTGTGGTTATTAGTATTATTGCAAAAAATATATACTATAAACTCCAATTAATTGCAATGATATGATAACAATTGCAATAATGATGATAACATTGCAATATTGATGATACTGATGCTGATCAAGCGAGATGATCATGCTGATAATGATGATGATCACGACCTACATAATGCTGATAATCATGATAATGATGATGATCAAATAAACAGAATGTGTCCACATATATATAAAAAAGTATAAGAAAAAACATTTCCCAAAAGCGAAAAGCGGCAACAATCTAGCGAAATATAGCTTTTGAGAGTGTACTAAAAAAGGCACCGTTTTTGCCGATATCTTGGTGATTGCAATTATTCGGTAATAATGATAATAATTACCAAGAATTGTATTAATCATCAACACACACAATAATGATGATAAAAGTGTGAGAATAAAGCCGAATGACTGAATCCAAAAAAAAACCAAAAAAATTTATGGGTGGCGGAATATTATAAACTATTATTATTATTATTATCATTAGATTATTATTATATTATTATTATTATTATTAGTATTATTATATTATTATTACTATTTCGTAAATTAGTAGTATCATTGCAAAACATCCTATTATATCGGTTAATAATACACAAGAAATAATAAGAAAGTATAAGTATAATAAAATAATGCTAGTGGTTATCAATATTGTTATTAGTATTACTATTGTTATTATTATCATTCATTATTATTTGTATACTGGTAGACATAATTTGCACAAACATAATTATCATAACAGCTAATAATTACCAGTATACAACGATACCAACACTGAAGATAATGATATAAATGTAATTATACAAATAGTTATCATTGTTATTATCATTGTTATGCACCTACTTATAACTGTTTGTGGTTATTAGTATTATTGCAAAAATATATACTAGACAACTCCAATAATTAGCACATACAATATGCTACACAATGCAATAATGAGATACTAATGCAATAATGATGTATAAGATGATGATGATAATGAGATAATACGATGCAATAATGATCGATGATAACGATAATAATGATGATAATCATGATAATGATGATGAGAATAAACAGGAATTGTGTCCACTATATAATATAAAAAAGGTATAAGAAAAAACATTCCCAAAAAGTCGAAAAAGCGGGCAAAATCTAGCGAAAGCATAGCCTTGAGAGGTATAAAAAAGCGGGACGTTTTTTCGATCAATTTGGTGATTTGGCACACCGATTAGGGTAATAATGCATAATAATTACGAGGTATTAATCATAAACAATAATGATGATAAAAGTGAGAATAACAGAGAATTTTGATAACATTTGATATCATTAAAATATTTATTATTATATTATTATTATTATTATTATTACGATATTATTTAGTATAGTATTATTATTATTATTATTATATTATCTCGATTATTACTATATCGTAATTATTACACGTATCCAGTGCACCCAAACAACTATTCATATCTGTAATATACACAATACATAATAATAAAGTACCATAAGTACTAAAATAATAAATGCTAGTGGTTATAATATGTTATTAGTATTATTATTGTTATTATTCATCATTATTTTTTTGTACTGGTAGTATAATTGACAAAAAATAATTATTATAACAGTATATAATTACACAAAAAGTTTTAATAACGATATAATGAAGATAATCGACACTCATAAATTATTATTAAAAAACCGTTATCATTTGTTTTATTATTGTTATCTACTATTAGTATGTTGTGGTTATAGTATTATTTGCAAAAATATATACATATAACTCAAGAATTGCCAATAATAATGATACACAATTGCAATAATGATGATAATAATTGCAATAATGATGATACATGATATGCATAATGAGATAAGATGATAATGATGATGATAAACAAATAATGATGGACAATCAATGATAATGATGATGATTATATAACCAGGGAATTGTGTCCCATATGGCAATATAAAAAGGTATAGATCAAGAAAAACATTCCCAAAGCATCGAAAAAGCGGCAAAATCTAGAGAATATAGCCTTTGAGAGTGTACTAAAAAAGGAGTTTTTCGATTTCTTTTGTTGAGCTTATCCCCCCCCCCCTGCCCCCCCAATTATTAGGGAATAATGATAATATCATTACCAGCAATTTTATTATATCATAACAACTAATGATGATAAAGTGACGATAAAGAGAAATTTTGATAACATTTGAATATTATTAAAATTATTATATTACACTTATTATTATTTTATTATATTATTATTCATATATATTAATTATTATTATTATATTATTAGTATTATTATCACTATTATCTTAATTATTAGATCAGTGCCAAAAAAAGCTATTATATCTGTAATAATAACAATAATAATTAATACCGTATACACAGTATATACACAATAATGCTGTGGTTATAAATATGTTATTGTATTATATGTTATTATTACATATTATTATTTGTCATGGTAGTATACATTGCAAAAAATAATTATGTATAACAGTAATAAATACCAGTAATAACACACGCGCCCACATACTAATGAAGATAATGATTATAAAATTATTATCATAAAATCGCTATTATTGTATTATTATTGCATATTACTATTATCACTTGTCGCTGGTTATTGTGATATTGACAAAAATATATACTATAAACTCCAATAATTGCACATAATAATGATAAACAAGTGCAATAATGATCGACATAATAATTGCAATAATTGCATGATAATGATCATGATAATGATGATAATGATAATATTGCTGATGATACACGATAATACTGCAGGATAATCATGAGAATTGATGATGATAATAACAGGAACTTGCTGTCCATATATAATATAAAAAAGGTATAGAAAAACATTCCCAAAAAGTCGAAAAAGCGGCAAAAATCTAGCGAAATATTAGCGTTTGAGAGGGTACTAAAAACAACAGGACGTTTTTTCGACTTTCGATGGTTGTTTCGGGCACCAAAAAAAAAATTTTTGAATTTTTTTTTAGGTAATAATGATAATAATTAACCAAGACTTGTATTAATCATAACCATCTAATGATGATAAAGTGAGAATAAAGAGCATTTGATAACATTTGAATATTATTAAAAATTATTATTTCATTATATATTATCACACTATTATTATTATTATTATATTATTATTTATTATTATTATTATTCTTATTATTATTATTATTATTGATTACTATTATCTTACACAGTAATAGTATCATGCCCAAAAATCTATTCTATCTGTAATAATAACCAATAATAAAATAAAGTATAAGTATAATAATACATAATGCTATTGGTCTATAATATTGTTATTATACCGCATATTATTATTGTTTATTATTATCATTACACAGTATATTTGTACTGGTAGTATAATTGCAAAAATAATTATTATAACAGTAATAAATTACAGTAATAAACGAGACTAATGAAGATAATGAGATAAATTATTTATTATAAAATCGGTTATATTTTTATTATTATGTTATTACTTTATTATTGTTGTGGTATTAGATATTGCAAAAAATATATACTATAACTCCAATAATTGAACTAATAATGATAACAATTGCAATATAATGATGGATACAATAATTGCAACGTAATGATGATAATGATGAGTATTAATGACAAGATAATGAGGATGATAACGATAATCAATGATGATACCTCCACGATAATGATGATGATAATAAACAGGAACTGGGATCGATGACCATTAGATATATATTAAAAAGGTATAAGAAAAACAGCCCAAAAAAGTCGAAAAAGCGGCAAATCTAGCGAAATATAGCCTTTGAGGAGTGTACTAAAAAAGGACGTTTTTCGATTTTCTTTGGTGATTTCGGCCATATTATTCAGGGTAATAATGATAATAAATTGTACCAGAAGTGTGATTAATCAAACAATAATGAATGATAAAAGTGAGAATAAGAGAAATTTTTGAACCATTTGAATTGATTATAAAATTATATTATATATTATTTCTAGTTATTATTATTATTATTATTATTATTATATTATTACTATGATCTTTAATTATTAGATCATGCCCAAAAACATATATCTGTGTATATACTAAACAATAATAATATAAGGATAAAGTATAATTAATAATAAATGCTAGTGGTTCTAAATATGTTATGTATGTTATGTTATTAGGTTGTTCACTTATTATCATTATTATTATTTGGTAAGTGTAGTATAATTGCTAAAAAATAATATTATAACACAGTACCATAAGTACAGTAACATAACGATGTATAATGAAGATATATTGATATATATAGTATATTATAAAATCGTGTGTATGTTATTGTTATGTTAGTATTGGTATTTTACATTATTATTATTTGTTTGTTGATTCAGTATTATTGCAAAAACTATTTATACTATTGAAACTACAATAATTGGTCAATAAATAATGATAAACAACTTCAATAATGATGCCTATATCAATTTCGCAGCACACTAAGACAGGCTGATAATGATGTATGGATAATGACGCATAATGTATGCATTATATATGATGATGATCAAAACACGTGATTAATAATGATGATTAATCATGATAATGATGGATGTATTAATAACCCGGAATTGGGTCCATAATAATATAAAAAAAGGTTATAAGGACAAAAACAATCCCAAAAGTACGAAAAAGCGGCATATAATCTAGCGAAATATAGCTTTTGAGAGGTACTACAAAAAGGACGTTTTTGATTTTTGGTGATTTCGGCAATTATTAGGTAATAGATAATAATTACAGATTGTATTAATCATCACAATAATGATGATAAAGTGAGAATAAAGAGGAATTTTGATAACATTGGATATTATGTAAAAATTATATTATTAATTATTATATTATTATTATATTATTATATATTATTAAATATATTATATATTAATATTACATATCTTAATTATAGGTATCATTGCCAAAAATCTATTATATCTGTAATAATAACAATAATAATAATAAGAATGAAGTATATAATAATATGCTAGTAGGTTCTAATATTGTTATTAGTTATTTATTATTGTTATATTATCATTATTATTATTTGTATGCGTAGTATAAATTGCAAAAATCATATTATAACAGTAATATAATTACAGTAATACGAATTCACTAATGAAAGAAATGAATAAAGTATTATTATAAAATCGTTATATTAGTATTATATAGGTGTGTAGTACTATTATTATTGTGCGTCAGGCCATTATAGTTTCTTGCATAAACATATATTACTTATAAAAACTCCAATAATTGCAATAATACTGATAACAAAGTGCAATAATGATGATTAATAATTGCAATAATGATGATAATAGTGAGGATGAAGATGATAATGATGATGATAACGATAAGAAATGATGATAATATCAGGATATGAAGATGATAACTAAACAGGAATTGTGGTCCATAATAATATAAAAAAGGATTAAGAAAAAAAATTCCAAAGTCGAAAAAGGGGCAAAATTACTAGCGATATAGCCTTTGAGAGTGTACTAAAAAAAGGACGTTTTTTACGATTCTTTGTGATTCGGCAATTATTAGGTAATAATGATATATAATTACCAGAATTGTATTAAGCATAAACAAATAATGGATGATAAAGAGTGAGAATAAAGAGAAATTTGAGAACATTGAATATTATTAAATTATTAGTATTATTATTCTTAATTATTTATTATTATTATGATGATTATATTATTATTAGATTATTATTATTATATTATACTATTATCTAATTATTAGTATCATTGCCCAAAAAAATCTATTAATAATCTGTGTAATAATAACAATAATAATAATAAGTAGAATATAATACATAATATATGCTAGTGGTTATAATATATGTTATAGTCTTATTATTGTTGATTATTACATTATATATTATTTGTAATGTAGTTATAATTGCAAAAATCACTTATTCATAACACGCAGTAAAATTACAGTAATAAACGATAACTAATGATAATTGAATAAATTATTATGATAAATCGTTATTATTGTGATTATTATTGTATTACTATCTTATGTATTGTTGTGGTTATTAGTATATTGCGAAAATATATACTATAACTCGACAATAATGGCACTAATAATGATAACAAATTGCAATAATGATGATAATATATTGCAAATATATGATGATAATTGATGATGATAATGATGTAAGATGATAATGATGATGATAACACGAGACTAATGTGATGATATCTGATAAGATGATGATAATAAACAAGGTAATGTGTCCACTATGTAATATAAAAAAAGGTAGAAGGAAAAACATTCCACAAAAGTCGAAAAAGCGGCAAAAATCTAGCGACATATAGCCTTTTGAGAGTTTTACTAAAAAAAGGACGTTTTTCGAAGGTTATCATGTGATTTCGGCAATTATTAGGGTAATAATGATAATAATTACAGAATTGTATTAACATAACAATAATGATAAAAGTGAGAATAAAGAGAATTTTGATAACATTGAAATTATTAAAATTATTATATTATTATTATTGATTATATATTATTATTATTATTATATATTATTATTATATTAATATATATCTTAATTATTAGTATCATTGCAAAAATTATTATATCTGTAAAATAACAATAATAATAATAAGTATAAAAGTATAAAATAATAATGTATGGTTATAATTGTTATTAGTATTATTATTTTGATTATTATAATAATATTATTTTATCGTTATTAATTGCAAAAATAATAGTAATAAAGTAATAATTACAGTAAAAACAGATACTAATGAAGATAATGATATTAAATTTATTATTATAAAATTTATTATTTTATTATTATTTTTATTATATTATTATTGTTGTGGTATTAGTATTATTGCAAAAATATATACTATAACTCCAATAATTGCAATAATATAACAATTGCAATAATGATATAATAATTCAATAATGATAATATGATAATGTTATATTTTAATGATGATATATGATAATGATGATATACGTAATATAATTGAAACAGATAATAGTGATAATAAACAGGAATTTGTCCATATAATATAAAAATAGGTATAAGAAAAACATTCCCAAAAGTCGAAAAAGCGGCAAAATCTAGCGAAATATAGCCTTTGAGAGTGTACTAAAAAAGACGTTTTTCAAATTCTTGGTAGATTTCGCAATTATAGGGTAATAATGATAATAATTACCAGAATTTATATAACAATAATGATAATAAAAGTGAGAATAAAGGAATGTTGATAAATTGAATATATATAAAAATTATAATTTATATATATATTATATTATTATATTATTATATAAGCTTTATTTATTATTATTATATATATATTAGATTTATAATATTATATATTTACTATATCTTAATTATTAGTATCATTGCCAAAAATCTATTATATCTTAATAATAAATTAATAATAATATTATATAATATATAATAATTAATGCTAGTGTTTATAATTGTTATTATATATTATATTATATTATAATTATTATATTTGTATGGTAGTATAATTGCAAAAATAATTATTATAACAGTAATAATTACAGTAATAACGATACTAATGAAGATAATGATATAAATTATTATTATAAAATCGTATTATTGTTATTATATTGTTATTACTATTATTATTGTTGTGGTTATTAGTTTATGAATAAATATATACTATAACTCCAATAATTGCTAATAATAATGATAAAATTGCAATAATGTGATAATAATTGCAATAATGATGATAAATGATGATAAATTAATAATTGATATAATGATGATGATAACGAATAATGATGATAATCATGATAATGATGATGAATATAACAGGAATTGTGTCCATATATAATATAAATAGGTATAAGATAAAATTGCAAAATGAAAAATAACAAAATCTAGCAAATATAGCCTTTAATGTATAAAATGATTTTTGATTTGTATTGATATATATGAATATTAGGGTAATAATGATAATAATTATAAGAATGTATTAATATAACAAAATGATGATAAAATGAGAATAAAGAAATTGATAAAATTGAATATATAAAATATATTGAAAATATTATATACTTATGATTACTATTAATATTATAATTATATATAAATTATTATTATATTAATATTATAAATTATATATAATTAATGATAATAAGTATCATTGCCAAAATTTGATTATATTTTAATAATAAAAATAATATATAATTAGTATATATAATATATGTAGGGTATAATATTTATTATATTATGTTATTATTATATTATTATTATTTGTATGTAGTATATTGATAATTAATAATTATTATAACTATAATAATTAAGTATAAGTTATAATAATATATGATATAAATTAATTATTAAATCTTATTATTGTATTATTATTGTATTACATATATAATTGTTTGGATTATTAGTAATTATTAAAAATATATACTATAACTCAATAATTGCAATAATAATGATAATAATTGCAATTAATGATGATAATAATTGCAATAATGATGATAATGATGATGATAATATGATAATGATGATAATGATGATGATAACGATAATAATGATGATAATCATGATAATGATGATGATAATAACAGGAATTGTGTCATATATATATAAAAAAGGTATAAGAAAAACTTCCCAAAAAGTCGAACAAGCGCCAAAATCTAGCGAAATATATCTTTTGAGAGTTACTAAAAAAAGACTTTTTTCGATTTCTTGGTTGATTTCGCAATTATTAGGGTAATAATGATAATAATTACCAGAATTGTATTAATGATAACAATCATGATGATAAAGTGAGAATAAGAGAATTTTGAAAACAATTTGAATATTATTAACAATTATATATTATTATTAGGATTATTATTATATGATTATTATGTATTAGTATTATTATTAGTATTATTATTATACTATTATCTTAACTTATTAGTTCATTGCCCAAAAAATCTATTATATCTGTAATAATAACATACTAATAATACGTATAAGTATAATAATAATAATGCTAGTGGTTTTTAGAATATTGTTTTCGTATTATATGTAGTATTATCATTATTATTATTTGTACTGTAGTATAATTGCAAACATCATTATTATAACAGTAATATTACATAATAACGATAATAATGAAGATAATGAGATAAATTATATCTATAAAATCGTTTAATTATTGTTATTATTAGTGTTATTACTATGATTATGTTGTGGTTATTAGTATTATTGCAAAAATCTATACTATAACTTCCAATAATGCAATAATAATGATAACAATTGCAATAATGATGATAATAATTGCAATAATGATGATAATATGATGATAATATGATAATGAGATAAATGATGATGATAACTAATAATAATGTAATCATGATAATGATGATAATAATAACAGGAATTTGTCATATATAATATAAAAAATTATTATAAGAAAAAATTCCCAAAAGTCGAAAAAGCGGCAAAATCTAGCGAAATATAGCCTTTTGAGAGTGTACTAAAAAAGGAGTTTTTTCGATTTCTTTGGTGATTTCGCAATTATTAGGGTAATAATGATAATAATTACCAGAAATGTATTAATCATAACAATAATGATGATAAAAGTGAGAATAAAGAGAATTTTGATAACATTTGAATATTATTAAAATTATTATTATTATATATATATTATTATTATATATTATTATTATTATATATTATTATATTTATTATTATTATTATTATATCTTAATTATAATCATGCCCAAAAATCTATTATATCGTAATAAAACAAATAATAATAATAAGTATAGTATAATAATAAATGCTATGGTTTATATTGTTATTAGTATTATTATTGTTATTATTATCATTATTATTATTTGTACTGTAGTATAATGCAAAAATAATTATTAAAAACAGTAATAATACAGTAATAACGATACTAATGAAGATAATAGATATAATTATTATTATAAAATCGTTATTATTGTTATTATTATTGTTATTACTATTATTATTGTTGTGGTTATTAGTATTATTGCAAAAAATATACTATAATCCAATAATTGCAAATAATAATGATAAAATTGCACGAATGAAGATAATAATTGCAATAATGATGATAATGATGATGATAATGATGATAATGCTGATAATGATGATGATAACGATAATAATGATGATAATATGTAATGATGATGATAATAACAGGGAAATTGGTCCATATATATATAAAAAAGGTATAAGAAAAACATTCCCAAAAAGTGCGAAAAAAGCAGGCTAAAATATAGCGAATATACCTTTAGAGACTGTACTAAAACGGACGTTTTTGATTTCTTGGGTGATTTCGGAATTATCAGGGTTAATAATGATAATAATTAAGCATAGTGTCATAATCATAACAATAATGATGATAAAAGTGAGAATAAGAGGAATGCTGATTAACATTTGAATATATTAAAAATTATCTATATATTAGTATTATTTTAATCATTTCATTATTATTATTTTAATTATTATATTATTACACACGCACAACATATTATGATTATTACTGATTATATTACTACATATCTCTAATATTAGTATACACATTGCCCAAAAAATCTATTATATCTGTAATAATAACAATAATTAATAATAGTATAAGTCTAATATATAATGCTAGTGGTATACTATTGTTATTACGTATTATTTTGTTCTTATTATCATTAGTATTATTTGTATGGTAGTTATAATTGCAAAAAATAATTATTATAACAGTAATAATTACAGTAATAAACGATTACTATGAAGATAATGATAAAATTATATTATAAAATCGTTATTATGTTATGATTATTTATATTACTATTTTATTTTGGGTTATTAGTATTATTGCAAAAATATATACTATACTCCGAATACTTGCAAAAATAATGTAACAATTGCAACAATGATGATTAATAATTGCAATAATGGATTATAATGATAATGATAATGAAGATAATGATGATGATAACGCTAATAATGCGATAATCATAGATAATGATGCCGATGCTAATAACAGGAATTGTGTCCACATATAATATTAAAAGGTATAAGAAAAACATTCCCAAAAGTCGAAAAGGCGGCAAATCTAGCGAATATGCCTTTGAGTAGTGCTAATAAAACAAGGACGTGTTTTCGATTTCTTTGGTGATTTCGCAATTATTAGGGTAATAATGATATAAATTACCAGAATTGTATTAATCATAACAATAATGATGATAAAAGTGAGAATAAAGAGAATTTTGAAACATTTGAATATTATTAAAAATATTATTATTATATTATATTATTATTATTATTATTTTATTATTATATTATTATTATTATTATTATTATTTAATTATTTAGTATCATTGCCCAAAAATCTATTATATCTGTAATAATAACAATAATAATAATAAGTATAAGTATAATAATAATAATGCTATGGTTATAATATTGTTATTAGTATATTATTGTTATTATTATCATTATTATTATTTGTACTGGTAGTAATTGCAAAAATAATTATTATAACAGTAATAATTACAGTAATAACGATACTAATGAAGATAATGATATAAATATTATTATAAAATCGTTATATTGTATTATTATGTTATTACTATTATTATTGTTGTGGTTATTAGTATTATTGCAAAAATATATACTATAACTCCAATAATTGCAATAATAATGATAACAATTGCAATAATGATGATAATAATTGCAATAATGATGATAATGATGATGATAATGATGATAATCATGATAATGATGATGATAATAACAGGAATTGTGTCCATAATAATATAAAAAAGGTATAAGAAAAACATTCCCAAAAGTCGAAAAGCGGCAAAATCTAGCGAAATATACCCTTTTTGAGAGTGTACTAAAAAGGACTTTTTTTCGATTTCTTTGGTGATTTCGGCAATTATTAGGGTAATAAATGATAATAATTACCAGAATTGTATTAATCATAACAATAATGATGATAAAAGTGAGAATAAGAGAATTTTGATAACTTTGAAATATTATAATATTATTATATTATTTACTTATTATTATTATTAATTATTATTATTATTTATTATTATGTTATTATTATACTATTATCTTAATTATTAGTATCATTGCCCAAAAATCTATTATATCTGTAATAATAACAAATAATAATAAAGTATAAGTATAATAATAATAATGCTAGTGGTTATAATATTGTTATTAGTATTATTATTGTTATTATTATCATTATTATTATTTGTACTGGTAGTATATTGCAAAAATTAATTATTATAAACAGTAATAATTACAGTAATAACGATACTAATGAAGATAATGATATAATTATTATTATAAAATCGTTATTATTGTTATTATTATTGTTATTACTATTATTATTGTTGTGGTTATTAGTATTATTGCAAAAATATATACTATAACTCCAATAATTGCAATAATAATGATAACAATTGCAATAATGATGATAATAATTGCAATAATGATGTTAATGATAGATAATGATGATAATGATGATAATGATGATGATACGATAATAATGATGATAATCATGATAATGATGATGATAATAACAGGAATTGTGTCCATATATAATATAAAAAAGGTATAAAAAAACATTCCCAAAATCGAAAAAAGCGGCAAAATCTAGCGAAATATAGCCTTTTGAGAGTGTACTAAAAAAGGACGTTTTTTCGATTTCTTTGGTGATTTCGGCAATTATTAGGGTAATAATGACAATAATTACCAGAATTGTATTAATCATAACCATAATGATGATAAAAGTGAGAATAAAGAGAATTTTGATAACATTTGAATATATTAAAATTATTATTATTAAATTATTATTATTATTATTATTATATTATTATTATTATTATTATTATTATTTATTATATTATCTTAATTATTAGTATCATTGCCCAAAATCTATTATATCTGTAATATAACAATAATAATAATAATATAAGTATAATAATAATAATGTATGGTTATAATATGTTATTATATTATTATTGTTATTATTATCATTATTATTATTTGTATGGTAGTATAATTGCAAAATAATTATTATAAGTAATAATTAATTAATAACGATACTAATGAAGATAATGATTATAAATTATTATTATAAAATCGTTATTATTTGTATTATATTGTTATTAATATTATTATTGTTGGTTATTAGTATTATTGCAAAAATATATATATAATCCATATTGCAATATAATGTAAAATTGCAATAATGATGATAATAATTGCAATAATGATGATAATGAATGATAATGATGATAAATTGATATAATGATGATGATAACGATATAATGATGATAATATGATAATGATGATGATAATAACATGAATTGTGTCCATATATAATATAAAAAGGTATAAGAAAATCTTCCAAAAAGTCAAAAAGCGGCAAAATCTAGCGAAATATAGCCTTTTGAGAAGTGTACTAAAAAGGACGTTTTTGATTTCTTTGGTATTTCGGCAATTATTGGTAATAATGATAATAATTACCAGATTTATGATAATAACAATAATTAAAAATGATAATAAAGAGAATTTTGATAACATTGAAATAAAAATTATTAAATTATTATTATTAATTATTATTATTATTATTATTATTATTATTATTATTATTATTATTATATTATTATTATTACTATTATCTTAATATTAGTATATCATTGCCCAAAAATCTATATATCTGTAATAATAACAATAATAATAATAAGTATAAGTATAATAATAATAATGCTAGTGGTTATAATATTTTTTAGTATTATTATTGTTATTATCATTTTTTTATTATTGTATGGTAGTATAATTGCAAAAATAATTATTTAACAGTAATAATTACAGTAATAACGATACTAATGAAAGTAAGATATAAATTATTATTATAAAATCGTTATTATTGTTATTATTATTTATTACTATTATTATTGTTGGTTATTAGATTATTGCAAAAATATATACTATAACTCCAATAATTGCAATAATATGATAACAATTGCAATAATGATTAATAATTGCAATAATGATGATAATGATGATATAATGATGATAATGATGATAATGAGGATGATAACGGATAATAATGATGATAATCAATGATAATGATGATGATAATAAACAGGAATTGGTCCATATATAATATAAAAAAGGTATAAGAAAAAAACATTCCCAAAAGCGAAAAAAAGCGGCAAAAATCTAGCGAAAATATAGCCTTTGAGAGTGTTACTAAAAAAGGACGTTTTTCGATTCTTTGGTGATTTTCGGGCAATTTTATGGTAATAATGATAATAATTACCCAAGAATTGTATTAATCATAACAATAAATGATAAAGTGAGAATAAAGGAGAATTTTGACAAATTTGCAATATATTAAAATTATTATTATTATTATTATATTATTATTATTATTATATTATATTATTATTATTATTATTATTACTATATCTTAATTATTAGTATCATGCCCAAAAATCTTATTATATCTGTAATAATAACAATAATAATATAAGTATAAGTATAATAATAATAAGGCTAGTGGTATATATATTGTTATTAGTATATAGTGTTATTATTCATTATGTATTATGTTACTGTGTATAATTGCAAAAATAATTATTTATAACAGTAAACATACCAGTAATAACGATACTAATGAAGATAATGATATAAATTATATTATAATAATCGTTATATTGTATTATATTGTTATTCCTATTACTTATAGTGTGGTTATTAGTTTAATGAAAAAATATATTAACTATAACTCAATATCGCAATAATAATGATAACAATTGCAATAATGATGATAATAAGGCAATAATGATGTATGATGATGATTAATGATGATAATGAGATAGATGATGAGAACGATAATAATGGATGATAATCATTGATAATGATGATGATAATAACCAGAATTGTGTAGGCATATATAATATAAAAAAGGTATAAGAAAAACATTCCCAAAAAGTCGAAAAGCGGTAATCTAGCGAAATATACCTTTTGAGGAATGAGTGACTACAAAAGGACGTTTTTCGATTCTTGGGTGATTTCGGCAATTAGTAGGGTATAATGATAATAATTACAGAATTGTATTAATCATAACAATAATGATGATAAAAGTGAGAATAAGAGCATTTTGATAACATTTGAATATTATTTAAAATTATTATTATTAGTATTAATTAGTATTATTATTAGTAATCATTATTACTATTTTATTATTATTATTATTATATTATTATTATATTACTATTATCTTAATTATTAGTATCATTGCCAAAAATTTCTATTAATCTGGAATTTATAACAATAATACTAATAAGTATAAGTATAATAATAATAATGCTAGTGGTTATAATATTGTTATAGTATTAGTATGTTATTATTATAATAGTTATTATTTGTACGGGTAGTAAAATTGCAAAAAAAATTATTATAACAGTAAATTTACAGTAATAACGTACAAATTTAAATAATATATAAATTTTTATTATAAACGTTATTATTTTTATTATTTTTGTATTACTTTTATTTTGGTGGTTTTAGTATTTTTGCAAAAAATATACATAACTCAATAATTGAATAAAAATGATAACATTGCAAAAATGATGATAATAATTGCAATAATAATAATTTTGATGATGATAATGATTGATAATGATGATGATAACGATAAAAATGTGATAATCAGATAAGATGTTTAAAAAACGGGAAATTGTTCCATAATAATATAAAAAAGGTATAAGAAAACATTCCAAATGAAAAAGGGGGCAAAATTAGGAATAAGCCTTTTGAGAGTTTTAAAAGACGTTTTTTTCGTTTTTCTTTGGGATTTGGGGAAATTTTATTAGGGAAAAAAATTTGATAAAAATTTCCAGAATTTTTAATCATAACAATAATATGTAAAAGTGAGAAAAGAAAATTTTTTAAATTTTGAATATTTTTAAAATTATTTTATTATTTTTTATTAATTATTTTTTTTTAAAAATTTTATTTTTAAAGTATTATTTTTAAATTTTAAATTTTTATTTTATTACTTAATTTTAGGTTATTGCCAAAATCATTATATTTGTATAATAACATAATAAAAATAATATAAGTTAAAATAATAATCTAGGGGTTTTTAAAATATTGTTATTAGTTTTATTTTTTATTATTCATTATTATTATTTTACGGGTAGTAAAATTGCAAAATAATTATTATAACAGTAAAAATTTACATAATAACGATACTTAATAATGATAAAAAAATTATTAAAAAATCTTTATTATTGTTATTTTTATTTTTTATTATTTTATTATTGTTGTGGTTATTAGTATTTTTGAAAAAATATAACTAAAACCCAAAAATTTGCAATAATAATGATAACAATTAAATAAGTGATAAAAATTGCAATAATGAGAAATAAAAATGATGATAATGATATAATGATGATGATAACGATAATAATGTGATAACATGTAATATGATGATAAAAACAGGAATTGTGTCCATAAAAATAAAAAAAAAGGTATAAAAAAAAATTTCCCAAAGTCGAAAAAGCGGAAAAAATCTAGCGAAATATACCCTTTTTTAGAGTTCCCCAAAATATTTTTTTCGATTTCTTTGTGTTTTCGCAATTATTGGGTAATATGATAATAATTACCAAAATTGTTTTAATCATAAAAAATAATGATAAAAAAGGGAAAAAAAAGAAAATTTTGAAACTTTTGAATATTAAAAAATTTATTATTATTTATTTTTATTATTATTACTATTTATTTTTTTAAAAAATTTTATTATTATTTATTATTATTTATTTTAT
>NW_023658831.1:12500-22815 GCF_015228065.2 Penaeus monodon | reverse complement strand
TGTTGTGTGGGGGTGTGTGTGGTGTGTATTTTTTTTATATATGTATTAGAATATATACTCTATATATATATAAAATTTTTATATATATATAATATATATATAATATTTTATATAATATATACCAATATATAATTATATATATATTTTATATATATATATATATATATTATAATATATATAAATTCATTTATCATATATGAACGTATTCATGTGACAATTATAAAGTATGAAAATGAATACTGTATTAATTATTAATAGTAGTGATAGTGATAGATGATAGATCGTGATAGTGAAAAGATGATGTATAGATGGATATAGGGATGATAAAATTATTCATTCCATTCTCCTTATATATATATATTTTCTTATATATATTTATTTGATTATTTTATATATATATATCTATATATATATAATATATTATCTAATATATATATATTATATATATTATATTATATATATTGTATTTTATTTTATATATATTATATCTATTATATCTCTCTTTCTCTCATATCTATCTAATATTATATCTATATTCTATATTATTAATATAATAATATGTTTTTTATTATATTCTTTATAGATTTATTCATTCTCTTTCATACCTTATAAATATATATATTATTATTATCTATAATTATTTCTATTATTATATTTTTTATCTATATATAGTATATATTATTTATTTAAATTTATTATTTATTTCTATATATATAATATATATGAACCTATACATGTTGGACAATGTTTAAGATATGAATGAGATGAATATTTTCACATGCAAGGATCCCATTTGATCATTTTCGATTGTGTCTTCGTCGAAATCATTCTCATTCATACCTTATTGAATGAGGGGGCCGATGGTTGAGCGTCGGCTCAAGACTGTCACGACGGCAATCTGAGTTCGGGGGTTCGAGTCACCGACCCCCCGGGGTTTCCCTTGGGCAGGAATTTCCCCCCGTTTGCCGCCTAGCCACTGGGGGGCCAAGCCGCTCAAGTCATGTGGTCCAAGCCCCGGAAAAAATAGAGAGAATGTTTACCTAAAAGGTAACCCCGGGCACTCTCCGTGGAAAAAAACGGGGGCCCCTACCACAATCACTCCAAACATCACCGTGAAACGCAATTGATATCATGCTGTGACCACGGGGGCTCAGACATAACCACCGTTAAATATGATATATATATATATATATATAATATATATATATATTATTATATATATATTATATATTATATAAATATAATATGTGTGTTTGGGGGTGTGTGTGTGTGGGTGTGGTGGTGTGTGGTGTGTTGTGTGTTTTTATGTGTGTTGTGTGTTTTTCGGTGTATGTTGTACTATTAATTTGTATGGTGTAGTTGTTTGTTTATAGGTTTTGTTATTGTATGTATGTATGTATTTGTGGTATTTTAAAATTTTTAATGATGTAGGGAGGGAGGGATGGATTTTGGGATGTATTATGTATTAATGTTGTTGTACATGTATTATTTGGGCATACACATTTGCTTATTTAAGAGACTACATGCCATCCACAACAGGCCTTTACTGAAAAAACCCAAAGCAAAAAAGACTCAGAAAAGCACACACAGCGGGGGGATAGAGAATCGGGGGCGGAAAGATTAAAAGAAAGGACATGCACGGTTTGCTAAGCTGCTGCTTTAAGATCCTCTCGCTTCCTCCAAGAATGAGGTAAAGCTATTAATGGGCCCTCCTGTAATTACAGCAGAGTAATAGTAGATGCCTTAATAACCCCCGTGTCGAATTAAAATTCCAGGTTTAATTTCGGAAAGGATATGTTAATTCCTTCCTTCTTGCAAGAAAACAAGTGATCACATAAATCATGATAAATGGGAAAGATGGCAAAAAAGAAGGGGAATTTGAAAAATTATAAATTGAAAATGGTAAGCTCTAACTTTTTAATGAAAAAGGAAGAATAGCGGTGGTAAAAACAAAAATAAAATGACCCGTAAAAATAATGTAAAAAGGATGCGATTTTTTAATGATAATAATAATGATAACGAAAAGGGGAAAGGGAAAGGGGGAAAAGGGGAAAATAATCATTTAATAGAGAATAATGAGAGTGTTGATATAAATAATGAAAATAGTTAAAGAAAGAAATATAATAGTTTTAATGATAGTAATAATGGTGGTGATGAATTATGATGATAGAAAGAAAATGATAATTATAATGATAATAATAATGATGAAAATAATATTAGTAAGAATAGAAGTAGGAGTAGTAGTAATGATAATAATGATAAACAATATTGATAATAATAATAAGTAGTAGTAACTATAGAAGTAGTAGTAGTAGTAGTAATGAAAATAATAATGATGATGTGATGATGATAGATGATGATGTTTATGGGATGATGATGATGATGATGATGATGATGATGATGATGATGATGATGATGATGATGATGATGATGATGATGATGAGATGATGAAGATGATGATGATGATAGAAATATCGTAACACCAGCAACAAAAACAACAGCAACATGCAGTAGCAGCAGGGCAGCAACAATAACAAAAACAACAACACTAATAACATACATACAAATGATTTACGCAAACATAATAATGTCAATACGAAAATTGTCACTTACGTAAGTACCCCTAATTATAAGCATCATGGGGTTTCAACAAATTAAAATCATATTATGAATATTTTCGTTTGATAGCACTTGCCATGTATTGCTAACGAAGATCCCAATTGCATTTTCACCTACGCACCTGGAGAGTTGACTGACCTCCGTTGCAAAAAGGTCATTATTGCAAAGGAGGACTGTTTGATAATCATGATGATGAAATTAATAGAGGAAAGGGGGAGGAGGGTAGTAAAGATGATGGTGATTTTTGATGTTTTATTATGTTAATGGTGAAAACGAGAAGTTTGGTTGTGATGATGATTACGGTGATGACGATAATGGGATGATGGATAGGATGGTGATGATAATGATAATGATAATAATGGTAATAATAATTATGATAACAAAAATAGCAATAATGAAATAAAAATAATAATGAGAATAATGATAATAATAATGGCAATTAAAGATGGGTAATACTGATGATGATAATAGTAATAATAATAACAATAAATAATAATAATAATAATAATGATAAATAATAAAAATAATAAATAAAAAATAATGATATGATGATAGTAAAAATGATAATGATAATAACCTAGTAAAAAAAAAATACAATAACAAAGATGAAAAGCAATCATAACAGTAATAATAGGATAAGACTATTAATAATAATGAAAAATATACTCATAATATAAAAAACATATTACTATTAAAAAAAATAATCCCCAATGACAACATAATAATAATTATGATAATAACAATAATAAAATTGATGCGTAGTTACGGGCGATACTTACTTTTAAATCGGTTACTTTGATTACTAATCGACTAGTAATCGATTACTTACCGATTGCGTTCACCCGGAAACAGATATAAAAATATAGATTATGCATAATATATTTGTAGAGTATATTGATAAATTAATTTTTTTTGTGTGTACTCTCTTTCTCTCTTCTCTCTCTTCTCTCTCTCTCTCTCTCTTCTCCCCTCTCACTTTTCTCTCCTCTCACTCTTCTCTCCTCTCTCTCTCCTCTCTCTCTTCCCCCACCACTACGCAAACGATAAGGAGAAGGCGATAAATATGCGTCTGATTTTTTTTCCTTAAAAAGAAAAAAGAAAAAAATAATAATTCGCACAAGAAATATAATGCCCACCAAATAGAGTAAACAAAGTGCTATGTTGATGTGTTAGACTGAATTATAGTGAGCCGGTCCTCACTCCCTGAGTCTGGGAGTAATCGTTTGGTAATCGATTACCGAAATGATAATGGATTACTGAGAATTTCACGCTGTAATTGATGTAATTGGCTACAAGTAATCGATTACGCACGCTACTGCTGATAATAATAATAACAAAAACCAATGTAATAAAAAATAATGAAAACAACAATAATATTTTATAATAATAATAATAATAATAATAATTAGGATGATGGTGATGATAACGATGATGATGATGATAATAATACTATGTATAATATATACATAATAAATAATAATATATAATCTAATAATAATAATTATTTTATATTATTATTATTATTATTATTATTATTATGATTATTTGTATTTTATCATCATAATTATAATGATAGATAATATAATAATGATAATAATAATAGCGATCATAACAATAATAGTAACAGTAATAATAATAATAATAATAATAATAATAGTAATAATAAAAATAATTGTTAAATATGATGATGATGATGATATGATGATGGTGATAATGATAATGATAATGATGATGTGATGATATGTTGAGATTATAATAACCACTATCATTATAGTTAATTTTTATCATTACCGTTATTATCATCTTCATTAATGTTGCCTATTATCGTTATGAGTATCAGTATTATCATTTTATTATCACTATCACCATTATTATGACATTTCAAAAACTACCATTAGTACTCGCATATATCCACACACAATGCATAAAAAAGAGTGGTGAAAGCGTTGAACTAAAGGCACACACACAAAAAAGAAAAGAAAATTGAAAGTTAATGAAAATAAGTTTCAAAGGTTAATCTCTCAAAACGAGAACTTGGCATCACAGTGAGTCTTAATGCTTTAGAATAATTTAGCTTCTGTTGTTTTCTAATTTTATTCTCAATACACACAGGTAAATACCTGTGCACGTATTATGATAGAAAAAACGACGAATATACTTCATATAACCAATAAGCTACTTACTTTGGAGTGAGATCAGCTTCCTTGTCATCTGAATATACCCAACTTATCATTGTTATGTTATTGCTGTTGTTAATTATATATTTTCATTATCGTTGTTTTTGTTATTATCTCCTTTGCTTTGTTAATGAATGTAAAACCATTGTTAACAGTATTGCATCGATAAGGAAGAGTATTATTAGTATTATTATAGGAAACATAATGATTTACTCGCTAGTATTTTGCGCCTACGGCTGTCATTCTTATCATTATACATATTGTTAATTTTATTAGAGGCTATATTATCGTTACGCTAATTAACATTTTTGTAATATTATTATCAAAGTAGTTATTAACATCTACCATGTTCATCATTCATACCTTTATAATTTGTTACTGCCCATTAGCAGTATTTATCGTTATCGATTCTAAAATTCAGATTTTTATTGAAATAATTTTTCTCATTATTATTTGCTAATAATGCTAATAATATTAGTTGTAGTAGTAGAAGTAGTAGTAGTAGTAGTAGTAGTAGTATAGTAGTAGTAGCAGCAGTAGTAATTATAATGATAATAATAATAATAATAATAATAATAATAATAATAATATAATAATAATAATAATAGTAATAATAATAATGAAGATGATAATAATAATAACAAAATAATAATGAAATGTTAATTATAATAACAATAATGTAATGAAATATAAGTAATAATAACAATCATTATCATTATTAGTTTATTGTTATTATTACTATTATTATTATCATTATTATTATTGTTATTGTTTTTTTTTTTTATTATTATTATTACTATTATTTTTTTTTAGTTATTATTATTTTTATTATTATTTTATTTATTATTATTATCATTATTATTATTATAATAATAATTATTATTATTACTATTATTATTATTAATATTATTCTCATTATCTGTGTTATCATAATTATCTTTATCATTACTATTATCATTATCATTATTTTCTTTATTATTGTCATCATCATAAGGATCATAATGATGCTGATGATGCTGATGTTAATGTTGATGATAATAATAATAACAGTAATGATCATGATAATAATCATAATAATGATATAATAATAATAATAATATAGTAATAATAATAATAATAATAATATAGTAATAATAATAATAATGATAATAATAATAATAATAATAATAATAATAATAATAATAATAATAAATTATCCTTATTATTATCCTTATTATTATCATGATTATCATTATTGAAATTATTGTCATAATTGTTAGTACTATTTTTTTAATAGTAGTATTATCTTTATTATAATCATTAAGATAATTATATAGTTTTAGTGTCTTGTTATCTCTGTAGCCTTGACATGTTAGAATGCTTATGCATAACGAGCAATGGTAAACAGATAGATTTTGCTTGTTTTGTTGAAAGTCAGATGTTTACGGATTATATTATCAATCATATGGTTTCATATGTTTGGTAAGGAGGAAAGTTAAGAGGATGAGGTGATAATGGAAACAAAACATGTAGTTACATTAGCTTGAATACATTTTACAATAATGATGATGATGATGATGATGATGATGATGATGATGATGAGGAGGAGGAGGAGGAGGAGGAGGAGGAGGAGGAGGAGGAGGGTGGTGGTGGTGGATGATGATGATGATGAGGAGAGGAGGAGAGGAGAAGGTAGTGGTGGTGGTGATGATGACGATGATGATGATGATGATGATGGTGATGATGATGAGAGGAGGAGGAGGGGGAGGAGGAGGAGGAGGAGGAGGATAGAAAAAAATTCTGGTAACAATTAAATTAACAATTAGAATAGTAGTAGCTATAGTAACAAAAATAATAATGATTATGTTGATAACAATAGTGGTAGTAGTAATAACAAAAAATCATCATGAAAATGATGACCAATCATCATCACAAAGATGACAACGATAATGACACCATAATAATATCAATAAAGATGCCATTACATTATAACCATCGTTACTTTTATTATTTTCCCATTTCATCATCATCATCGTTTTCACTATTAACGCTATTGCTAGCATTATTAACATTATACTTAATAGAGCAGAAGTTATGAGGCATTCTGGAGTCCTAACGTCACCAGGATGAGGGGACCGGTGAGTGGTTCCAAAGTCGTGACTGTTAACTGCTCTCATTCCTAGAGTCAAAGTCCTAATTTAAAAGGGAAGTGAACCATTGATGTATAGGTATATTAATGCCAAAAACGATTATCGCCCAGTATTGTGCTTTCCTTTTTAAATCCATTAGGGCTTTTGTTATTTTCTTTTTTTAATATTTGTCATTTTAATTGTCTGAACACAAAATAGCATTGTTTTTTTAATTATGAGCCGCGATTTCTAAAATAGATCTGTTAAGTAAGGTGCACTTTTGTTGATTCTTACTCTTCCCATTCCTATAGAAATTAGGGATGAACGGTTATCACGTAGTGGAACATGCTGTGATACAAAAATACTGATGCAGACTACAATTGATAGTAGACTTGATATTATAATTAAATTTTAAGCAATATTTCTATCCAATACATCACTAAATTAATATTTTACCCCATAGTAAAGAAACGTTTATTGCTATTGTCGACAAATATAAGTGTTTTGCTTTCTTATTTTAAATACATACATTTCTACACATTATTTCCCACATACTATATACATGCAGTTTGCATATATGTGTGTATAAGTGTGTGTGTGTGTATGTGTGTGTGTGTGGTGTGTATGTGTGTGTTTGTGTGTACGTATGTGTGTGTGTGTGTGTGTGTGTGTGTGTGTGTGTAAATATATATAGACATATATATAATATATATATATATATTTTATATATATTTTAATATATTTTATTTTTTAAATATATATATTTGTATATATATAATATATATATATTAAAATACATATATATATATATTATATATATATATATATATATATATATATATATATATATATTTATATATATAATATATATGTATGTATATATGTATGTATTTTATATATATATATTATATTATGTATATATGTATATCTCATATATATATATATAATAATATATATTTTATATATATATATATATATATATATATATATTTACATATAAATGTGTGTGTGTAACACACACACACACACACACACCCCACCCCACACACACACACACACACACACACGCACCACACCCCACCCCGCACACCCCCACACACACACAAAACCCACACACACACACACACACACACACCCCACACATATATATATATATATATATATATATATATATATCTATATTTCTATATATATATATTTTATATAAAACCCTATTATATGTACATGTGTATAAATGTGTATATATGTATGTATGCATACATATATATGTATACATATTTATATATTTGTATACATACTTTATTCCCATATATATGACACACACACCCACCCCACACACACACACACACTACACACACAAACACACACTTACGCTCTATCGTAGTCAATATTTTCTCATACCTCTTATTTCAAAAGATATTTCTCGAAATAGGTGTTTTTTTTTTCTTTAAAACACGAACATTCTAGAAAATTTACTGACCATAACAGATTCAAAATGGAGCAAACAACAACTGCATTTTTTTTCTTTTTTACGCAGAAGTGCTCAATTTTTTACATGAATAGAACAGACTGAGAAGATTAGGACACCCGTATATATCGAAGACCTTTACGATATATTTTTTTCTCCAGGGAATGTAGAAAGGGTACGGGCGAAAGGGCCTTCGGCAAAACTCACGTGTTTCTGGTTCTTCCTTCGTTTACAATGTTAAATGAAACCTACTGCATATGGAAAAAAATGTTAGGTGTCTCTTACTACTCAGTCTTACTCTTTTAAAAACATGTTATATTGAAGGTCTTAAATGCACTTGTGACTTTTTTTTTTCGTATTGTTTCAGGGAATAAAATTGGTAAAAAAAAATATGGAAACCAAGCTGATATGAAAGTAAAATATTTTTAATGAAATGATGATATGCTGTTCAAAGTGTGAGTCAGAACTGAAATATTCACTTTCTAATGTATATAGTAGTTATCCATTAATGGATTAATGTTTTCTCACTTAATTAGAATTAGAATTTAGAATATCACACGGAGGTTTAGAAGAAACGCGATTTTAGATTTAAAATGGAAGTTGAAATTTGGTGGGCAGAAACCAGAAATCATAAAGAAGTTATCGGAAAATACTGAACTTCTATTTCTGATCTTTAAATTAATTAGGATTATTGATAAACTCATTAGAGAATACTTATTTTAAAATGGTTATCACCTGAAGATAACTAAAAGGAAGGAGAAATGTGCATTATCATATCAACGACGAAGAATTCCACACTGTCTTCATATTTTCCGTCTGCATTGCGTCCAAAATGTTACAGATTTAATTTTTAAATTTCAAACATGAACGAAAATAAGTGTTTGGCAGTTCAGCAACTCTTTCCAGTGGATGTTATGCTTTCAAATAATCTTTATTTTGTTTTAGAGTCTGTAAAGAGTGAAACAAATCTTTCATTAACTGGCGAAATCCCGTGGAAAAAAAAGGGGAAATCTCTCTAGGTTCATAACGCATGAATGATAATACGAATAGGAAACCTATAATGTTACTTTTTCATAAAAGAATTTTAAATTGATGCGTTTTTACTTTTTCCAAGGGAGAGATCTATGCGTATACGAGCATTAAGGGTATGCGATACCCAATTATAACAATATACGAGATATTTAGAAGATTAAAGAAATAAATGGTGTCATAGCTTGGGGGCCACAATCAGAATTAAGGATGTACGGGAAAATAATGCTGAATATGATTTTTTTTCGGCAAAAATCAAGTCATACATTCAAACTTACGTAAATTATTTACGTCATTACAAAGCCATTAATAAGGATCATCATCTCATGACCGTTTTTTCTTTTCGTTTCCCTTCTGTTTGATCAGGATTTTACAAATCCTAAGTGAGTATTGTAAGAGGAGTAAAAACACAAACCACTTCACAATGTAAGTAATTCACTTCGTCAGACTCGACTTTCCCCTTGCATGTTCATGTCCCCCTTTTCAGAATCTTCTGCATGATGCATTGGGTTCCCAACCGACCAGAACCTTGACGTCCAAAAAGGAAACAAAATTAAATGAAATTAGGAATATGTGTATTTACTATAGGACAACACTGCAAAGCGTGTTCCCTGTTCAATTGCAAACCACGGTTTTTAGAAACTGTGTGAAGGCTTGCTGTGCTGGCATTGCAATGGGATGCATAAACAAATTTCTCTCCCGGTGGAATCCCAATTTGCTTTTTTTGCTTTTGCAAGCCTGCTATGTTGATAACCATCCTGCCACCCTCTAAAATAATGATTAACTATAGAGGCGACATAGGCATAAAAGTGAGAGCGTTTTATCACAGAACATAAAGGTCCGTTTGGTGAGGTTGGGTGCGGAAGAGATTGGCTGGGGGGCTGAGCGCCAGTGCGAGGCTCTGATTGCCGGGT